>NW_006264085.1:42586-43614 GCF_000469605.1 Apis dorsata
TAATTAAATGAATAAAATTTTAATTTTATAAACTAGCTTAGTATAAAATAAATTTTTATAAAATATTAATTCGACTGATCAGCTATAGATTTTATATTTTTTTATTTCTTTTTGCTGTTTATCAATTTTTTTGTTATTAAATACTATAATAAATACTATAATAAACATTTTTCAATTTAGTATCATATTATACTAGAACTATTGTTATATATTAAAATTACATATAAATATAATATAATATAATGATAAAAAATGAAGATTCATAATTTTTACTAATAAAATTCTGAATTTTAAAATAAAATTCAGTGTAGTACTATATTATATTAAAACTATTATTATATATTAAAATTACACATAAATGTAATACATATAATATAAGGATAAAAAAAAGGATTCACTTTTATTAAATAAAATAAAGCAAAAATTCTAGTGTATATATGAATTGAAAAATTAATATTTTCAAAATTATAAATAATTTTTTCTATAATTAATTAAAATAAAGCAACTTACTTGTTTCAAGAAATTAGTTGTCTATAAATAATTATTTTATTATTTTTTTTAATTACAGAAACTTTTCTATTGATTTCCTTTAGTTTTTTACATATTTGACATTTTCACATCACAAAATTACTCCAATTCCTAAAGTGAATAAATAAATTATTCACTTTAAGAAAAATAAAAATTATTTAATAATTTTAAAATATTAATTTATTAATTCATGTTTCTTAGAATTTTTTTTTTATTTGATGAATCTATTTATTTAAGAATTATAAACTTTCTTTTTTATCATTTTGTATATGTATTGTATATATATATATGGTATTATTAATTATATTAACTATTTAATAAGACTACAAAAATTAGTTTAAACGAAATTTTTATATATATAAATTAAATTAATTTATAAAAAAAAATATAGTAAGATCAAAATAATTTATCATACAGATATTTTAAAGCTTTCTAATTTCTTTTCCATAGATAAATACATATATAATAAATTATGTAAAAGTTACTACATGTAATAATTT
>NW_006264085.1:43800-48473 GCF_000469605.1 Apis dorsata
GTCCTAATCGTGCATAGCGCATTACCTAAAATGAAAAACTTAATTAAATTAAATTATTATATTAATATTTAAAACTTATTAAAATAATAAAATTTTATCGATAAAATAATTATGATAATAGATTGTATTTTAATATATTTTTATGTATAAATTACAAAATAAATTATATTATAATTTTATATAATATTATATTTATTTATCTAAATACCTTTTATATTAGTTTTTATATTAATACATGTGAGCTATCTGATTCTGGAAATTTAACTTTGGAATTATAATAAAGATCATCAATACCAGAACTAATAGACATACGAGATTTAGAACGTGCCATAAATTCACCTATATCATCAAAATCTTTATACCTAAAATATATATAGAAATGAAGAATAAAAAATGAAGTATGTAATATTATTATTTGATTTAGTATTATTATTAATATTAATAATTTTCGTATATAGATATACATAAAACTTACCTACTAACTGGACGACTTTGATTTTCAGAAGATTCTGAAGAATTTTTCATGACAGAAAATCGATCATCTACATTAAATGATGTCATATTACCTGTTAAAAATGTTAAATTTATAATTAACAAGATTTCAGATTATTTTTTGGATGAGATATATAAAATAAAATAAATATAACAATAATTATAAAAATAATTTACCAGAAGGAAAGAGCATTGTATGTTTTAAAAGATCACTATTCATAAATGGTGAAAGATTATCATCTTCTTCTGGTAATAAATGATTATTACTATCATTTGTTATAGATTCTACCATTTCCAACCATTGCTGATTATGTGATCTAAATTTTTCTACTTTTATGCGAGCTGCCCAATTTTTGTCACATATCTAGAAATTTATAAAATAAATTTATTTATTATCTAAAATGTAAAATAATTGTAAATAAGATTATTTTAAAAATATACTTACAGCTATTACATCTAAACATGCATCACATACTTTTCTAATTGCTGCATTTTTATCATGCATAAGATCTATTAGATATCCAGGTGCTTCTGTAAATAACAAAAATATTTTAAAAATATAAAATATAAAAAATTTTTTATTTTTTATGCATTTTAAACATTATATTTTATTAATAAAGCATAAAGATTGATTATTACCATTACCAGTCTCGCGTATTAAATAATCTCTTGTTGAATCATGTTTAGATATTTGATAAAAAACATAAATTATTTGTAAAACTATTTCATCATCTTCTTGTTTTGCTACAAAAATTATTATTATTAAATTAAAATTACTAGAAGACAATATTAATATTTTTTATAATACAAACCTTTAAGAAGTTCAATAAGAGAAAGCAATATATCAGCTTTGCATAATAAACGTGCACAATCTTCGTCAAATGCTGCAGTACCCAAAAATATTACAATTTCAAGTACTAAATCGTCTGGTGCTTTACCTAGATGAAAAAGAATTGTATATAAAGAAAATAAATTTTGTATTTAAATATAATAAAAATGTTTAACCTGGAACAAGATTATTACGTATCCATGGTATTAAATCACATCGATGAAGTATTTGTGAATAATCCAAATCATGTAATTCTAAATTGCCTAATACACCTATAACTTCAAGCACAAAATCTTGAGAATCTGATTGATTTAAAGCCATAGCAAAATCACCCACAAATTCCTATAACAATAATTAAAACTCTTTAATATTTTTATTAAAAAAATAATTTTATACATTATTTTAATTAATTACTTACCACAAAGTTTTCTTTTGCTAAATTATGTTGAGAAATATTTCGAATCATTTTCATTATTAAAGGATCTTGAGTTTGAAATGCTTTTTTTATAAGACCTTGCAAACGATTAGTTTCTATCATAAGTTGGGCATTTTTATTATTAATTGCCAAATTTATACCAAGTGCTATTAATTCTAGTTTTGGTTGATCATCTTCAGAATTTACAATCATATTTGTTATCTTGAAAATATTTAACCATTTTAATATTTAAATATTACATATTATTTATATAAATTATATTATTATAGTTACACAAATATTTTTTTACTTACCATTTGAATGCATTCTGTATTCATAAACATAGTTTTTACTTTGTCATCCATACTAGCATGATATAATAAACCCAAAATAGTTGTTTTATTTTTGATATCACTTTGACTAAGTAATTTAATTAATTTCGGTAATAATCCAACTCTTATCATTTTAGCTCTAAGCTTTGCATCAAAAGAAAGATTAAATAATAATTTTAAAGTACTAAGAATAAGATCTGCATTATTACTTTGAAGAAGTCTTGGTATCTTTTCAATAATACTTTCCTCAGCCTAAAAAACCATGTATAAATTATAAATAAATATATATATGTATTTTTTATATATTTTAGATAGGAAACTTCACCATAAGATCTTTATTCTCACGAAATATTGATAATTTTTTTAGAAATGCAATGACGAGTATTAATAGATCAATATTTGTTCTGTCTAATGTTTTGATGAGCATTCCAATTACGTTTTTCTTGCGCATTTTTTTTTCAACTTCCATATTTTCAGCGATATTTAACAATAAATAAAATGCAACTATAACATAAATTTTTATATAATAATTAAAGCATATTAATAACAATAAAATATAAAATTACTAACCTCGTAATAATTGCTCTTGCTTTTTTATTAAACTTTTAAATTTTTTTCTATTTTTTTCAAATTCTTCTTTTAATTTTTTTACATCATTTTCAGTAATAGTTATTTCATTGGATCTTTTTTTAATTTCATAATCTAAAGGACCATCTGTACTCCAAATATCATCAGCAATTTTTATTTTCTTATCACAATTATCATTTCCACTTGAAAAAAATGTTAATCCTGTAGTATTTTCAAAATGACGTCTACGTTTTTCCATATCTTCTTTCCATTGATCATATCGACATAATTCAAAATCAATTATATCCATACATAAAGATCCAATCTAAATATAAAATAATTTATTATTATATACATAATTAATTACTATATATGTTATATTAATATTAATTATTATATATATTATATATTCAAAATTTTTTCTTGATTTTATTTATTTTACTTAATTTTATAGTACTTACTCTATATTCAAGAACAATATTGTGAAATTGACTATATGTTGAGAAACAAAAGAAAATATATATAATATTTGTAGATAATTCTATGCTACGTCTCCAATCTTCTCTTAAAACTCTGGCTAAAGCACTTAATAAAGATTCTAAAAAAAATTAATATTAATTAATTAATATTAATTATTTATGGTAAAATAAATATATAAATAAGTAATCAATATTTTATTATACATTGTACAATAATATTTATTACCATTTTTTGTTAACTCATGAAGATTATCAGGTACTCTTGCTAACTGTAAAATTAGAGATGAACCTTTGATTTTGCCTGGTATTTCTTCATATAACAATTCAATATAATTATCAACATTACTAATAACAGCACGTTCTATTTCACCATTATCCGTAGATATTGAATTTGATGATGTTGGTCTTGAAGGTTGAGTATTATCATTATCTAAAATAAAATCTATATATACTGAAAAAAATAATTAATATATCCAAGATAATTCTATATTTGTATATATTATTTACAACTAACTTGTACAACTATCACTTGTTTTACGATTTTGAAGATAATAAATCAATTGTTCTACTTCACGAAGTTTTGATTCATGTATTAAAGAACATTTTTCTATCACTTCTTTAGCTAAAAGTGATACATTCGTATCTGCATTTAAACTTTTTAGTCGAATTATTTTTTGACATTCCTATAAACAGATTTTATTTATACTCACACTATCTTACTATCATAATACTATCATAATATAATAATCAATAATGAATATCAAAATAAATCTTACTTTACGATCTCCTAACATTGGATCTCCTAATTCACCCAAGATTAATGCTTCAACATCATAGTTTACTACTAAAGCTTTTTCTGTTGGATGTACATCCAAAGTACCAGATCTTACTTTCCTAAAAACAAAAAATTTATTTATTAAATTATTTATTATCAGTTAAGAAGAAGACAAAATATTATAAACATAAATAAACAAAAATTTAAATGTATGAAATTTATTTTAATATTAAAATATTATAGAATAGATTATTAAAATAATTATAAGTTATAATACATAATTAATAAGATAATGACATAATAAAATGCTTACCGTTTTAAAAACTTTGCTTCATCCATTTTAATATCTTATTTAATATTGTATTATGATATTGTCTTGCCAATTTATTAATAATTATTTCATCTTCATAAAAAAAAGATCATCGATATAATTACCATTTATAATTGTTTAGAATGTTCGTCGCCCTATTATTCCTCTTTCTTATACCATACTT
Source organism: Apis dorsata (assembly GCF_000469605.1). Classification (NCBI taxonomy): domain Eukaryota; kingdom Metazoa; phylum Arthropoda; class Insecta; order Hymenoptera; family Apidae; genus Apis; species Apis dorsata. Next base: position 48,184 of record NW_006264085.1, read on the forward strand.
TTTTGGTTTAAAATAACGCCATCTGTTTCAGTTTAAGATACTATTTTCAAAATCTATACTTAATATTTAATAGTTAATATTAAGAAAAATATTAGAAATGTTATCAATATTTACTAATCTATTTGTAATTTAGAATTAAAGAATTTATATAATTTTAATAATTAAAATTTATCTCGTTCAAAGTTACAATTTAAATTATTTATGTATCTGCATTATTTTAATATTTTAATATAAGAATTTTAATATAGAATTTTATATAATTTATAAAGCTTTAATATAGGTATATATAT
>NW_006264085.1:49190-50632 GCF_000469605.1 Apis dorsata
AATAAATTCTATAAAATAATAATTTAAGTTAAAATAAACAGAAAATAGATTATTATTAATTATGATGCTAGTGTAGATAATTTATTGGTATTAATAATGTTAATTGTTGTTCATAAACAAAAAAAATTCAAATTAATTTTAAAATTAAAATTAAAATAAAATTAAAATAATTATTTATGTTTATAATAATATGACTGTAAACAATAAAAATATATTTAAATGTTTACAGAAAAAAATCTTCAAATGATTCGTTTAATACACAGATAGATATAAGTTTTAATTTTTTAAGTGATATGTTTAAATTTAATAAAATATTAAATTTTTTACATTTTTTAATTTTTTAAGATAGCTTTATTTTGTATTTAAAATGTAAAAAAACAGGAAAAAACAGATCTTAATTTAAAATTAATATCATGATATTGGTGAATTTGGATATGTATATGATACAAATGTAGACATAAATAAATTAGAAGAACATATGTTTTAAATAAAATTATAACAGAATATTCTAAGTTCTAATTCTAGGTTATTAACAAATATAGCATTAACTATAAAAATATATTCTAAATTTGTTGATAATATAAAACTTTTACATTATAGGAAAAAACAGATAATATTCATTCTCTTTATTTATTTTTATTCATCTTTCTTTCATACCTTTATTTATATAAGAAACATAAGAAAATGTTATGTTTTAAATAGAATTTTATATAGATAAAAAGTATATATTTTTAATAATAACAAAAAACGTGGCTTTTATTATGAGAAACATGTTTAAAATCTTATATTTTACATATATGTATAGATATTGTTTAACAATAATATAATACATAATATAATTGAATATTTTCGATGAAAAATCAGATAAATCTATTCAATATAAATTTAAAAATGATATTAAATATGGATATCAAAAAAAAAAAAAAATTTCTTATTTACATTATGTTTACATTATTATTTACTTAGTTACATTATTATGCAATTTTGATATTAAAACAAGAAATTGCTCAAAATAATATTATATCATGCTGATATTGAATTAAATGAATTAATTGAATTAATAGAACATGGGATTTTATTTCATCATTTATGATTATATATTTATTATTATTATTATATATTTGGTCAAACAAACCTAACATATTTCTAATTTAAAATTTTGATTCAAAAATTTTTATAGAATTCTATTGATAATATAATTAAATTATAATAAATATAATTTAAGTTATATATTATATATACAATATCATATATACATAATAAATATTAATGTATATTTTATAAAGAACATAAAGATAATTTACATATATAAATTTTAATAGGAATGTTCCATTTTTAAATATTGGCACATTTTACTATAATATATTGTAATATACTGTATAATATATATGTATTATTATATTGTTTTATTATTTAATATATTTACAATATATCATTATTAT
>NW_006264085.1:51130-53152 GCF_000469605.1 Apis dorsata
AGTTGAGCATTTATAGCTTCAAATTCTAAAATTATGACATTAAAATATTTATATTTTAATTAATAAAATTATATATATATTTTTTTAAATATAAAAATATAAGATATAAAATAAATATATTAAAAATGTATAAAAAGAAATTGAAGTGTTTAATAAAATAAAATATTTTTTTTATGTATTTTTATTTTATGCAAATTTATGTATATTTCTTTATGCAAAAATACTTTATTTACCAGCATCATTGCAATTTTCTTCATTTTCTTCATTTTCTTCATTTTCCCATCCATTTTCATCACCTTCACGATTTTCTTTTGGTTTTACTGCGTTTTGAACCATATTTTTATCTGCCATTACCAATAGCCAATAATCATTTTCATTCGATATGTATCATATAGAGTGAACCAAGAATTATAAAATCATGATATTTTAATAACTTTTTTTTATGGAATATTTTTCATTAATTTTTTTGATTTAATGAATTAATTTCGTTAAATAAAAAACAGAAAATAAAGTTATGTAAATATATTCTATTTTCTATTTTATTTGTATTTATTTTGTAAAGATAATTCTTAATTTTTGACTCTTTATATAATGTCCATAATTTATATATTTGTCAGTGTTTCACAAAAGCAACAATTTCATTATAAATATGTATTTTAAAGTAATTTTAAAGAAAAATATCAAATATCATTAAAAAATTTCATGAAATTATATTTGATTTCTAAAAATTTATTTTAATGAAGATAAAGAACACAAAATAGAAGATTCTATCAAATCTAATGATTTTGATGAAATTTTAAGTTGTAAATATCTATAAAAAAATTATTTTAAAATTACATATACAATTATAATAAATAGTTTCATGATTTTTGATATATTCTCTAAATAGATAAATAGAATTTCAATTACATGTATAAATAATAATATAAATATATTTAAATCTTATTAGATTAATATGATCTTATAATCATTACAATTGTAATTTAAATAAATAATTTCATTTTTTTTATTATAATTCTTTATTGTAAATATATTATGCAATTATAAAATATAAAAATTATATTACAATATTTTCCAATTTATATTTGTGTTAGTTATCTTTTATATTTGTAATACATATTATTATATACATGTACATATGTATATATATATATATTTAAATTACAAAATTTTACTAAAAATATTAATATGTATTTCCTAGCTTATAATTAACTTGTAACTTCAAATAATATAATTTTTATCAAATAATATAATTTTTATGATATATCAACAATTTAAAGTCTACATGTGAATCCACCAGCAGCAATAATAGTTTCACCACTAATATATAAAGCATCATCACTTGCTAAAAATGCAGCAATTCCTGCTACATCATTTACACTACCATATTTTTGCATTGGTATTTTTGATAACAGTATTTTTTGTAACTCACCTTCACGAAGCTATGAAGTGTATTACATTTTAATATTATTAAATAATAAACTATTTATAAAAAGGAATATGGATATACATACTATTTGTGAAAATTTAGTATTTATAATACCAGGAGCTATGCAATTGACTCTAATTCCTTCAGATACAAGACTTACAGAAGCCATTTGTGTAAGTCCTAATAATGCTGTTTTGCTAATGGAATATGCACCTAATAACTTTAATATTAATTTTTATATGAATAAATAATATATATATTTTATATATATAATAATTTATTATATATAAAAATGATTATATTGTATTAATAATGTATAAAATAAAAAATTATATAAGATAAAAGATGTATTATTTTTATATATAGTATAGTTACTTACTTCTAATGGTGAATATGCTGCTATTGAAGATAAAAGTGTTATTGATGCTGATTTGCTCTTTTTCAAAAATGGTAAAGAATCTTTCATTAGGAGAAATGTACTTTTAAGATTGATATCAAAAATTTTATCCCATAATAATTCTGATGTATCAAAAAGATTACATGGATTTGGGTTTGTGCCAGCACTTAATATTAAAATATCTAAACCACCAAAT
>NW_006264085.1:53385-57593 GCF_000469605.1 Apis dorsata
GTATAGTCTAGAATATTATTATTAAATTATCATTTTGCAAAAAAGTAGAATATAAAATTATAAAAGTATTAATATAAAATCTTTAAATATTTATTATATATTATATATTAAATAAATAAATTTACTTTTTCAAGAAGAGATTTTCTATCTTCATTTTTGCCAACATGACATATAGTACCATAAACATTTAAACCTTCAGACTTAAGTTGCTTTAAAGCTTGCTGTACATTTGATTCTTTACGGCTACTAATTACTACTTTAGCACCTTCTTCAGCTAAACGTTTTGCTATTGCAAAACCAATACTACAACAAATGAAGTATATATTAAAAATTAATATAATTATTAAAAATAATTTATTACATAATTTAATTATTAAATTATATAAAATAAACTTTATTTCATATTATATATTTCAATATTTATTTATCTTATGATTTTAAAGATATTTAACTTGAAAAGATATAATTAGTAGTATATGATTAAATATATACAGGTTTTATTAATTTTTATTAATTTTTATTAATTTTCAATATCTTTGAAGGATTGATTTTAGAAATCAAATAAACATATAAACTAATGTATAAAAATTTNATTGATAAGTGATCAAAATTAAATGTTTAATAAATTTATAACTTAACAAAAAAAATTGTATATATGATCTTTTATGTTTCAAAATCAATCCTTTAGAAGTATTTCACATGTATAATAATATTGCAATATAACAATATATTAAATTATATATATTTTTTACATTCGATTAATTTAATGAAAAAAAAATTAGAATATATAATTTTTATAATAAAAATATAAAATTTTTATAAGAGAATTATATTTTTTAAATATTACTTTACCCACTTGTTGATGCCGTAACAATTGCTACTTTTTCTTCTAGACGTTTACATTTTATTCCTGTATTATTTCCTAAATTACGATTAATTTGTTGCCAAGTTCGATTTAATGAAGAACGTAGCATTGTAATAAAATATTTTAAAGTAAATATAATTAATATAAAATATTAAATTAATAAAAATAAATATGATATAAAATATTAAAAAGTAACTATGATATAAAATATTAAAAAGTAACTATAAGTAACTACAAATAAGCATCTATAAATTTGTTTGAAGAAATGAATATAGATTATTGTGCACCTGATATAAATTTGCTGCGAAGAAATATTATATAAATATGTTATATAAATATGAATTGAATATATAAAAACTTGATAATATTACAAAGCCTGTTTGGTAGGAGAATATAAGTAGTCGCTTTATTCAAATTTGATAAATAATAATAAATAAGTACTAATTATAGATATGAATTTAATCTATTATAAATATGTATGTGAATCGATTATATTTGTGTCGCGTAGATTGTTTCATTTCAGTAAATTTAATAAAATTCGCATTCACAATTTGGAATTTTAAATATTTTACTTTCAAATATTTATTAATTTTTGAAGTATCAATTGATCAAAATCTTAAGAAAAAATTCTCAAATCGCAAATTTAAATAATTTTGAAATTTTAGAAGCATATAGAGGATATTTGAATAAATTTTTTATATTTTATATTTTAATAAATTTTTTTTATCAATAAATTATGAATATATTATTATGAATATATATAAATAAATATATAAATATTCAATGTATTTTCTTTGATTAAATTTACTTAAATTTTACTTAAATTTATTTGTTATTACCCAGTCAACGCTACTATCGCAGCTTGATTAGATTTCGCACTCCATATTTTTATTAATAATTCGACAAAGCTACAATAAATATTTTTGTATATATTATAGTTTATAGCAATATTATTTGAAATTAAAAAATTCGGAAATTTTAAATTAATGCATATTCCCATATTATTTCCGGATATATATTTATATTTATAATAATAACAAATATATTTATATTTATAATTAAACAAAATTTTTTATGCTATTTCAATTATTAAAATTGATTTTGATTAAATTTTTTGATTAAATTATTGATTAAATTTTCATATAAAAAAATTTTAAAAAATTGTAAAATTTTTATTTATAATTTTTTTCTAATTACATTTGATGAACAATTGATAAATCTTTTATTAAACGATATTTCTCATTAAAATAAATAATTTATGTTTAAAAATCTTTTCTTTATTTCTTATAGTTCGCAAATTATAACATAAAATATTGAAAGATGTATAAATTTTTAAAAGAAGATATAGGAATCAATTTTATTTCTTTAGAATGAATTTTAGAATGAATTTGCAAAAAATTGCGTAATATATATTTATACATTTATTTAATTTATGAATTAGAAATGTTAATTAATCTCAATCATTATCAATTAATCAATCAAACCGAATAGCTTCCTTTTCATTAATCTTAATTTGAAATATATTATGAAATCATTTTGAACAACTTCTTTTTTTGTACATAATTACCAATTGGCTTTAATTTTGAAATATTTGCAAAAAAATAATGATTATTGAATTATATTATATATATTGAATGATTATATTGAATTCGCCTATACATATATTATTTTGTATATATTTATAGCAGAATATATGCTAGATATCATTATTTATATATCATAGTACTCAAAATGTGTCTCGCACTGTATCTATTGTTATCATTTTAGTTGCTCAAGAATTATTTTGTATTTTGTTTGTATTTTGCGGATCTGAAAGAAAAATATCTAAATTTGCATGCATATTAAATATAGTGATATTAATTTATATTTAATATAATAATAATATTTCTATTATATATTTTTTTTTTAGATACTAACTTCATATAATATTTTTTTATATATGAATAGATAGATTATAAGTCGACATCATACAGATACTGAAACTGATATCGCTGTTGTATCATTGGCTTGGCAACAATATATTTGAAGGTCATTAAAATTGAAAAAAAGAAGGGAACTAATTCATTAAGATTTATTAACATAATACATCAAGGAATGATAACGATGGTTAAAATTTGAAAAAACCACGAGTGAAAAAAAAATTATATAATAAAAAAAGTTAATTTTTTATAATTTTTATTTTATGTTTATTTAATCAATGAGTACTGGAATTCTTTCGATTACAATAAATCCAAACTTAATATAAATCAGATTATTATATTATAATCTATTATAGATTTTTTTACTGTATACATACATGATTACACAATTAAAAATATTAGTTAAAACTTATAAAACTTAAATATAAATTATCTTTCTTTAAAAGTTCTTTTGTCAACCGCAAACAGTATTTCTAATTAATTAGCAAATCAACATTATTAATAACTTAGAAGAATAGAAACTTGATTAAATTCAATTGATTAAAAATTAATTCGATTTATATTGTTTTATACTTCATTTTAACTAAAAATGCATTTCAAATAATTTTCGTTTTTAGATTTTAGATTTTTTAACTATCGTTTCTTCACGATCCCTAACAATATAATTTCTCCTTCGATTTTCCTATTATTAACCATTTCGTGTTTCTCTGGGAAAAAAATTATCCAGATCTGTTTTATCTTGAATATATATATGTAATTATATAATTATATCTGGATATCCTAATACTTTTTTCATATCAGTTGATAATACACAGTCAACCATTGCAATTCAACTAGATTACGCATTCCGTGATTGAGTTATTAATTTTTATTAATAACTTGTTAACGAAGCCATAACGAAAGTTTTGCAAAGAAAAATGTTGCATGAAATTATCTGAGAAATATATTTTTATATTTTTGGGATGTATTTATAAATTCCATTTAAAATAGAAATAAAATATTAAATATCGTTAATAAAGCATAATTTTTAATAATAGATAATAGATTACATAAAATATTGTACAAAACAAAATGTGAAAAACATATCAAAATCAATATTTAATTTTCGTTAGTTATTTTATTATAAATTTTTAAAGTGTCTGAATATTTTTATGATGTTAAAAATAGTTCTGATTTTATTTAATTTTTAATATTATATAATATTAATAATATTATTTTATTACAACAAATTAGTTAAATAAGAATAAGTTGCTCATATTTATAAAGTACAATAAAATATAAAAAGTACTCTACTGAAAGAAACAAATTTAAACTTTTATGATTATATATATAAATAAATTATATATAAATAATTAATATTAATATTTATATAATATTAATTTTATATATATTTCTTTTATAACAAAGATAATGATATATATATA
>NW_006264085.1:57815-61908 GCF_000469605.1 Apis dorsata
TAAAATTAAATACATGTTAATATTTAAATATTTTGTAAATAGTATTATACAAATTAAAGTTAGTAATTAATGCAATTTTTATTAAATTTTAGAAAATATTTATAACGAAAATAAAACGAAAATAAAATTAATTATAAATTAGGAAATAATAATATGATTTGAAATAATAAATAAGTACATATGACTAGAAAGAGATTTTTATTTATTACTTATAATTTATAATACTATACTAATATTTATATGCAAAAAATTAATTTTTTTATTAAGAAATTCATATAAATTTAATATTAAATAAATTTAAATAAAATGATTTTTCTTATACATTTTAAATAAATCTAGTATTTAAAAAACATTTTTAAATACTAAAAAAGAAACTTTGCTATATCTTTTAAAATTTTGTTAATCATAATCATCATAATCAAAAAAACTTTTAATGTTTTTTTTAATAACATCTAATTACTTTGGAAATTTTATATTTATTCATAATTTTTTTATACAGCTTTCACAAGGCACCATTAGAAACAAGAGAATTTTTTTAAAATATGAATATTAATAATTATAACAGTAATTGTTCATTATTATTCATTCAAATGAAAATTATTATTCATTCACTCGTGTACACACATCCACACAATATATATAATCATTTTAAATATATATATGTATATATTTAGGCGTTTATTCATTACTACATTACTATCAAGTGTTGACTAGTTATAATAAATCTATAGACAGATATAATTTATTAATCTATTGTAATGCTATTATATTTAAATATATTAATGAAATAAATGTTTTCATTTTTTTGAAATATTTATATTATTTAAATTTATTAAAATTTATTAATACTTTTATATTATAAAATTGAAGAATCAGTTTTTATAAATGATTTTCAACTATTTCTAATATAATAATAAGCATTAGATAAATCAAAAATTAAATTAAATTAATTTGTATGTGGCAAATTTACAAGTGAATTTAATTTTACAACTTGTACTTTTGATGTTAGTATCTTTGTTGCTTCTATATCATATGAAGACCAATATGTTATTAATTCTGGAAATCCATCTTCATTAATACAATCAATTTTAATTGAACTAAAACGAGTACGTAAATTCAAATTTGGTTGGCAATCTGCATCTCGACATAATTGAATAATATCAGTTTGACTGGCATTTCTAATTTGCACGTCAGTATAATTTACAAAAACTATTAAAACTCTTTCTACTAGTCTTCTTTCTGTAACAATAGATACTTTTTCTATATGTTCAGATGTTGAATTAATCCATTGCCAAAACTTAATGACAAATCCCGAAGTATAAGGTTTTCCAGACATAACCAAAAAAGCTGGTTTTGAAACAAAAGAATTAGGATTAACGTGATCCCATATTATTATTGGTTGATTTCCATGTTTTTGCAACGTTAGATTTACAGTAGCTTTACAAAATTCTCCTGGACATAATCCTTTGTTTTCAATGGATAAATAGTGATATGGTGTAGGATTCCAGTTATTCTCCTCATTGAATTTTAAAGTCTTAAATTTTCGAAATGTCATTGATTTCATTATCAATTTTTTTTTATATTCTGATAATTTCATAATATGTAATAATCCTTTAATAGTCATAGTTTTAATCACATCTATATAAAATAAAAAATAAAATATATAGAAATAAATAGATTTAAAATAAAAATATTAATTTTATTTTAATTATTAATCATTATTTTATTTAAAAATAAAATGTAAAATTTTTTATCATATTTATGATATGTCATTATGATTTTTTGTTTAATAATCTGATAAAAAAATGTTGAATAAAAGTTAATCTTTAAACTTATTAAATTAATTTTTAATATACTATATATTACAGGTACTTTTTTCAATAAAAAATCAAATCTTTATTTTTTATATATTACTATATATTTCTAATTTCATATTGTTGCAATGTTCAAATAAATTCAATTCTTCATATTATATTTTTGAGATAATTTTAAATTTAGAAATATGAAATATGAAATATGAAAATAAAAGAAAATAATATTATTATATAAATTATTTAATTTATAATAAATTAATGATTATGTATTATATCCAAGTACAATAAAATTCTGTGTGAAATCATTTATAATAGTAGTAATACCATATATAATTATAATTAATTATAACATTTCATTCTGAGCTAATTCAAAATATAAATAAAACAATTTATCACAATAAGATTTCTTATTTCTAAATTCAAAATCATTTCAAGGTCATAATTTGAAGAATTATTAAATTGATTTAACATTACATCAATATAAAGCCAGAAATACATAATATCATTTATTATAAAAAAAAATTTTTTTTTTAAAATTAATTTTTGAAAAAATTAAATTTAGAAATTTATCATTTATATGATTTTTTGATTGTAAATGCTTAATCTTGAATTTCTAAAAAACAAAAATATAAACGATAAAATTTTATTTTATACTTTCACATGTAAAATAACTACATATCATTTGTATATTGATTTCATTTGTATCTAATTAGCTAATCATTTAAATTTAAAAAATTGTTAAACTTGATTTACTTGAAAATGATTTAATTGAAAAATAAATAAAAATTGAATAATTTTTAAATTATTTTCACAAATAACATTACATATGATTATATATTTATATATATATCCCATGTACTTTGGAATATCCTGTATAGAGAAAATATATTAAAATTTCTAATAATTTTAATAATATATTTTTAATATATTAATTTTTTTATCTTTACAATTGATTAACAATTAACAAAGAAATATCTATAATAATTGATTTAATTTTGTAAACAAAATATAATAATATTTTTAAAAATTTTTAATAAATTTCTTTTTTAAATTTTTTCTAATTAAATTATATTTGTATCTTTTTATATTTATATTTTTTTTATATTTGTATATTCATAATTAAATTTATACTTACTTTTTCCATTATTATTATAGCAAATATAAGATATAGTATCGTTAAAATGATTATTTATATCAATAGATGAACAATTTTTAGGTGAATATCGTCCTAAAAGATGACCAGTTGCACCAGATAAAAGAACAAGATTATTTTTCGTTGCTATTTCTATACTTAAAAAATCTTCTACTGTATCTGAATCAATATCTGATAAAATTAAAGGTAGTTTTTCAAATGTATGAATATTTGAACTCCAATGTATAGTTCCTGCAATAGGTTCAATACTAGCCAAAAGGCCTTGATTTCCAACTACTATACAGTCTGGTTTCCCAGATCGATCTGTATCGACTGAAATACAATCAATTTCAGTAGGTAGTCGTTTTAAAGAAACCAACCATAATGGTAAACCACTATTTCCTTGCATGGACATTATTCCTCCTCCTTCTGCTGATATCTGACCTTGATCATTATTTGTATTATTTCCTGTATATTGTTGTCCACGAACCAGGAATATAAGATTTGATGGATTTCCATGTATAATGGAGATAGGACCATGTAACTCTGAAAATATATAATCATGCATTAATTATTATCTTATTAATTTTTTATTAGAATAACATTAAAAACAATCTAATATTAGAATAATTGTCTTTATAATAGAATAGGAGAATCTCTTTTTTTTAAAAATATGTTATAATAAAAGATAAGCTAATTAATTAATTAACTTTACATATGAAAATATAGAATAAAATTTTAAATAATTTTTTCTTGTGCATTAAATTATCGCATAATTTTCAAGGTATTTGCAAAAAATAAATTATTACTATATTGAATTTATATGTATATATGTAACAATATCTTTTGGATTCAAAAGCAAAAATAAAATATAGAATAATTGAGCTATTTTATATTTGAAAAAAATTTATACATTGATGCAATGATTTAGTTTGTTCCTAAATGAGTTCGATTCTTTCAAAAAGTATCACAATTAATTTATTGGTAGACATTTCTTATGTGAGTCTTTATATCATTAAAAATGGTCAATTCTTTTGAAAAATTTTTTAGTTTATATAGCTACAAACAAAATTTAAAATGCTCACATAACATAAATAGTAAATCTAATAATAAATATTTTATGTAAACATATATATATTTATATATA
>NW_006264085.1:61933-62524 GCF_000469605.1 Apis dorsata
CAATGAGGAAAAAACTATATATAAATCAAAATATAAATAATTGTGAATTTTGACAATAAGTAAAATCTCCCTAATAAATATTCCTCAAAGATTAATATAAATAATTAAATTAAATTGAATTTGTTTTAGAATAGATTATAATTTTTAAATAAAAACATAATTTCATATAAAAATGCAAAAAATATTTTGAAATCTTAAAATTGTCTTCATCTAGATAAATCTGATAGTCATCATAAGATGTTTTTCTTAAAATACAATAAATTTTCTATAAAATATTTTTTTGAATAATTTGCATAGTTTAGTTAGGAAAATAAACTCAACTGACAATTCACGAATCACATGCAATTCTTCTCATTTCTGAATTTCCTTATTACACTTTTGTGAAGTATTTATGAAGGAAATATGCTAGAATTCTATCAAATCTAGACAATTAGTAACTCAATGCAATTCCTGTTTCCTTAAATAGAAAATAAAATAAAATATTAAAATAAAATACTCTATATAAATTATTATATGTTAATGCACATATTGTTATATATATATATATATATATATATAGACAACATAAGTATATAAACAAAATTCAATATA
>NW_006264085.1:62545-62858 GCF_000469605.1 Apis dorsata
GTAACAATCATTTTTTACAAACATCTTGAAAACTAAAATTGAACGACAATTATACATAGAAAAAAGTTGTTCAAAATCTTATATAATATTCAAATCTTTAAAATTTACAATATTTCAAATCACCAAAATTATATGAAATTACTTTTTCTTTATAATTAAATACCAACATTAGTATTTTTATAAGAGTATAATAATAATAATTTAATAATAGTAATAATTTTTCAATTTAATTATTTAATTTTAATATTAATAAAAATAGTTATTATTAGTTATTATTATTATATTAAATTCTTTGCATTTTATTAACACATTT
>NW_006264085.1:63063-72230 GCF_000469605.1 Apis dorsata
TAAAATTTTGTAATCAAATACAATTATTGATAATAAAATTTATATCATTATATGTAATATAATGTAAAATAATTAAATTGAATAATTATATATAAATATCATTATATATAAATAATTTATATAAATAAAAAAATATAATTTGTATTTATGATATTACTTATATAATATAATTATATAAAGTATTAATTATATATTTTTAATTAGAATTTTTTAATTAAAATTTTAAAAAATTAATGAAAAAAAAAATGTTAAAATTGAACTTTAAATATGTATTTCAATTAAGAGAATTTAATAAAATGACATATTTTTATAAATTTTATATTAATTTTTATAAAATAAAAAAAATTATATGTGATTTATGATTTCAAAGATTTTATGTATTTGCAAATATGTGTTCTTTTAATGAATCTGTATCTATTAGCTAAAAACTGAAAATGCCAATGAATAAATAAATAGCAATATGTTCTGGAAATGCAATGAAATGTAATTAAATATAGATTAGATTATATTTGTAGATTATATGTGTAAGAATTGTTTTAATATTATTTATCTTTGTTTTAATAGAAATTAAAAATTTTTTTAAAGATTTTTTTTATTCATATCAGATTAAAATTAATAAAAATATATTTTTCAAAATTTCTCTTGTTTTATTGATAAACTAAAGCTTTTAAAAAAATTAAAACAATATTGTATTTATAATAAATTTATAAAAATTTAATTAAATTTAATATTATTAAACGAGGTCTTTATTTAATATAAAAATTGTTTATCTATACAACTTACCTATTCCTTGTAAAGTTTTATCCCAAGATATAGATGACTGAGGATCATTTATTGAAGGACATACCATTGAATTGTCACATGGTAAAACATATAGAAATATAATTATTGTTATGACACATAATAATATAGAAGCAACCAAACACAATCGTCATAAAAGAGACATATCATGTCTTTTCCATAAATCATTTTGATTATTGCCTTCAACAATCATTATTGGTATATCATCTCTATAATATTTCAACATATTTTGTCCATTTTTTGTACGATTTTCTAAATTCCGTGTTTCATCCAGTGGATAATATACTCCATTTTCAAGGATAACAGTTGATTGCTACAATTTTTATGTGAATTTTTATTACATATTTTTAATTTTTAATTCATATTTTATATTATTTATAAAATTTGTAATGCTATATAAAACTATAATTGTATATCTTTTTATTCTATATTAATAAAATTATAGTTATTAAAAATATATTAATAAAGATAAAAATATCCAAATATATCGATTCTCATCAATTTTATTCTTCATTTATTTATATTTCTGATTTATTAGTAGAAAAAAAAAATGAATTTCATTATACCAATTGCGTATCATCAATATGATCTTTTGGAATTTCATTTGGTTGTGCCAAACAATCTTCTTCATCTTCAGTATCAGTATTACTTATATTTTGCGGTAATGGTGTATAACCTTTTCCAACGTGATGATCAGACATGTTAAATCATATAAAACACTAGAAATTTAAATTCAATTGAATATTTATATATACATACACATCATATACACAGATACATACACATATATAAATATAAATATATGTGTTTATACGTATTTATTTTATTATCGTAATACCATTGACTATAAAACATTGATAGAAACTAAACATAATCGAAAAATCAGAATTCATATATCGATATTTTCATACTTATCGATATTTTTAAGGAAATTTTAAATTTTAAACATTTTTACTATATTTAGGAAGTTTTAGAAGATATTTATGATTTTTCATGAAAGCAATTGAAAACTGAATATAGAACATCTTAAATATCGAGATATTTTTAGATATTTGACAATTTCTATAATAAAAATGATGCATCATCAATAATATCTATATAGAAAATACAATATATATTTTCATTAATATTTCGAAATTTAAAAAATATCCAAAATTAAAATTTTATATTTGGATTTGAAATTTTATATCTATTGATCCTATTCTAAAATTCTTTTGAATTTTATATATTTCATCCATGAAATATATAATTTAAATATTTAATTTATAAAAATATAATAGGATTTCAGAAGCAAAATATAACAATTAATAAATTGAATTTATATTAAAGATCATTTATTATGAAATATATTAATAATAAATAAATAATAGATATTAATAATAAATAAATTCTGAACCAAATTTAATAATATTTTTTGATGATAAATGATGAATTTTGATGATAATTTTTGATGGTAAATAATATTTATTTGATGAATTTCAGTACACTTTTTATTTTATGTTACAAATAATTAATTTATAAATTATATATCATTAATTAATTTAATTATAAATTTGTTATCATGTTATAATCCATATATATTTATAATTTCAAATTTTATGATAAAACGATACGCTTTTATTTTAATATATGTATATGAATAATATTAATATCATTGTAATTTATAAATTTTAATAATTCAAAAATCTATAAAGAATAAACGAAGAATAAGATTATAGATTATATTAGAGAAAAAAAGAAGAAAGAAGCGTAATCGAAATAATTCATAGAACGAGATATTTCTTATAATTTTTATAATTAGACAGTGTTCAAATAATTGAACTTTCTATTAATAAAAGTTTTGTCAATCAATTGTTCTATTAATAAGAATTCTGATAATCAAAATTCTATTATAAATATATAATGTATATCTCTAATATATAATCTAATATATAATATAATTTTGATCTTCAATTAGTATAATTAATATTAAGAATTAGATCATATTATTACAATTAATATATTTTCTTTCATATCTATATATTTCGTATTTTTTTTTGTTAGATTATTCCACAACTATTCCATATTTAAATTTATTTAAATGCATTAAATTATAAATTTTCATTTTTTTTGTGAAAAAATGTTTTGCAAAATTTTATTTACATTTTAGTTAATAAGAAAAGAATTGAAAATTATGATCATTTTGATCTGCATATTATATATGTAAAAAAAATATATCATATTGAAAATTAATACAAATATTGGATTTAATAAAAAAATATAAGATGCAATAAATAACATTTTCAAGTTTATTTTCTCATATATATATTACTATATAAATATATTATATATTTAAACTTAAGTCATTTTTAATTAAGAATTTATAATTACAATAACATATATCTATTATTTCATAAAATTTTTTTCATCTATATATTTATCTTATTATGCTCTTTGTTAAATAAATATACTTGCATTTATGTTTACTTTTATTTTTTATACATAGATTTCTTTAACATTATATCTCTCAATATTGAAACAATATATAAATAACATTTAACAATAAAAGAAAGTATAAGTATTTAATTAGAGTTAGGTACATATAATGTAATATAATAGTAATGTATAATTTTTTTTATAAAGTATATAAATTATGTAATATATGTAAATTAATTATGTAAAATATAAGCTTTTATTTGGAAATGTAATGTAATCATATTACAATGTTATTAGTTGTGCCATATTGATATTTTTCATGTATAAATATAAATTACTTATTTCTATGAACAATTGGCACAATTTTAACTATATTATAAAATAATTTTAATTTAAACATAATATTTTGTTTAAAAACATAAAATATGTATATTTTAATTAAATCAAAATTTTATAATTACATTCTATTTATATATTATTATTCACATGAAAAAAGTATTTAAGAAAAAGTAATAAAAAAATATTTATTGTGAAAAACAATTACATTTCCATTTAATTTTTATTTTCAATAAAATTAAAAATAAACAAAAGTTCTTTGTTTATCTTTTATTTTTGAATATAATTAAAATAGTTTTATTTAAGTTCAGTGCCATGATTTAATAATTATTCAATAATGAAAATGTCAAACAATCTGATAATAAAATATAATAATATATTATTTTTTCCTTGAATTATATTCTTCAAAGAAAATGTTTAATTAATATTAAAAAGTGTTAGAAAATGTTTATATTTTTCAAGATGCAAATGATAACATGGCACTGATTACAATAAAAATATTAAAATTTATTATAATTTATCAAATAATCAATATATATTAATTATAAACAGATTAATACATATATAGTCAGTAACAATTTAAAGAAATATTTTTACATGAAAAATAATGCATTTGAAAATTCAAATAATTAAAGTAATAAACACAAAATAATCTCACATTGTATAGATGAAATAATATTTATGAAAACAATTTAAATACATTAATAAAATAATTAAATGCATAATAAAAATTTAAAAATATATAAATATATTGAGATCTCTGATTGGTTTAATATATATTTAAATTTGAATAAATGTTTATATGAAAATTTTTTTGATAATTTTTTCGTTTGTTGAAAATTGATAAATCCATTATTATCTTATAATTTATTGAAGAAAAATATTAAAAAAATATTTGATAAATGTTTCAAATATTTATAATATTACATTTATAACAAACTGGAAATTATTTTTTAAAATATAATGTATGCATGATATTCTTTGGTTTAATTATTATAAAAAAAATATGTAGTTAAATTTTCATCATCATCACAGTTTAATAAAAATTTTTGGTAAAAAATGGACTGTTTGGTGTGGAATGCAAAAAAACTACAAATGTTTAATGTTTCTTAATTTCTAGTTATAAAATAAACTTTATCATCATAATTTAGTATATTTTATAATTAATATTACTGTTGTTTATATATATTGTATTTAATATTGTTAATGCTATTGTATAAACGTACATTGCACATTCAAATAAATGTTAGAAATAATATTTCTAACACTTTCTGCTATTTTAAAGTAATTCCATTGATTATTAATAATCATCATTAATATTAGAACATCAATAAATATTTAACAAACCTCTATTTTCTAATGAATCCTTTAATGTTTGAAACAATTGTAATTGTTGTTCTGGTTTTAAGCTATAAACCTGTAAAATAATTTCATATATAGTATGCATAATTATAAATAAATTTTTTTAAGAATTAAAAAACCTATGATATAAATGATATATAGAATAATTCATTTAAAGATAGTTATTATATATTTATCTCAATTGTAATAACTTAAAAAAATATTTTTTAAAAAGTGAAAATATATTGCAAGAAATATTTTTATATCAATTTTTTTTTAAAATTATCAATATTTTATATAATTGGATAAGATTATATATATATATATATTAGCAAAAATATTTTTGACATTAAATCTTATTTCTTTAATTTGGAATGAGTTTAAGTAGATTTACATAAACCAAATTACATAAATAAATAAAAATTATAAGTATTAATTTGATAATTATTTGGAATAGAAGCATTTTCACATTTTGATGATTTTTGAATATATTATAAAGGACCAAGATTTTCAAACAATTTTTTTACATATTATTATTTACCTTTAATTTTTGAAATATTTGTAAAAAAAAATTATTACTATTATATAGAATTTCTTTTATATATACATGATTGCATGAAACAAGCATAACTGATCAACAATTATATGTATAGCAAAAAGTTGCTCTAAATGTTGTTTTATTAAAAAAAAAAATTATCAAAATCAGCAAAAATTCTTCTACTTCAAATAATTATAAAAAATATTTTATAACATTAATTATTTTAATCAATATTAATATTAATAATTTAATATAAAATGAAATTAATATGATAAGCAGAAATATGATTAAATGTACTTATGAAATATCTTATTTATAAATATAATAATATTTCATAGTATTTATATTATTATTATTTTGTAAAAATAAACTGAACACATAATGCGAAAAAATTATTTTACGATAGTAAAATTATTTTATTGCATAATTATTAATTAATACATATTAATTATTGCATAATTATTGCAAAATCATAAAATATTTTTATAAAATGAAGATATTTTAACTTAAAATTTATTATGAAAGATAAATAACACATGAAACAATATTCCATTGATGTTCTTTTTGTTTTTCATATAATAAATTTTACAAACTTCAAGGTAAAATATCTCCTATATTGATTTTTGGTCAAGATTAATAATTTTTTGAAGAATATTAAATTATATCAGTTGATGTAATAAAAAATATATGATTCCATTTAAAATAATATTAATGAGTTTCATGTTTTCTATGTATCTATTTATAAAAAATCATATATTAAAAAAATTAGTAATATTACAATATATGAAAATGGTAATATTTAGTGAGCTATTCTCTATATATGTATAAATTAACTATATATCCAATTTTATAAATATATTTATATTTAATTATAAATATGTAATTAAACTATTCAAAAAATAATATAAAATATTAATTACAATTAATATAATAATTCAAGTATGATTTTTAAATAATTTTAATTATACTATTATTTATCCATAGAATTATTAAATAAAATGATAAATGATAAAAAACTTATTATATTTACCTGTTGCAAAAGTTTTTGAGGTGAAGCAGTTTGAATAAATGAAGATATATAGACATTTACAAATGTTGCCATTAAATACTGACAGTCAAATCTATCCATTATTCCTCCATGACCAGGAATAACATCTCCAAAGTCCTTTAATTATATGAAATAAAATGATTATGAAATTTTTTTGTGAATAATTTAATTACCTTAATTTTAAATGCTCTCTTAAAACCACTTGCAAAGAAACCTCCAAATGGTCCAATTACAGAACTAAATACTGACATTGATAATGAATGAAGTAAAAATGGATACAAAGTTATGGTCGATTTTCCACTAAACTGTACAAAAAAATTATTAAATGATTTACATATTTGTATTATATTATTTCAGGATTATTATTTGATATTTTAATATTAATTACCATTTTAAATACAACTTGTAAACTATTAGGCAAAGTATATTCTTGAGGTTGAAATAAAATAGATGGTTCACAATCCATAGTCATTCGTCCCAAAGTTTCACTATATTCAATAGGACAAACAAAGTAACGATACTGACACATAATATATGAAATCTGAAAAATATTTTATATAGATATTTATTTTTAAAAAATTGAATAATATATAATGTTTAATTTAAAAAAATTCAAATATAAATTTACCAATAAGCCAAGCAAAACTGTTGAAATACCACCACCTATAAAACCTTCCCAAGTTTTTTTTGGTGATAATTTAATTAAAGGTGTTTTACCAAAAAAGAAACCAAACATATATGCCATTACATCATTTATCACTATCATACTAACTGGAACAATGAACCTATATCAGATAAATATATATTATCATAAAATAAATAAAGTATGAGAAAGATATTAATTTATATAAAAATTTACCATATCAAGCCTTCAAAAATATTTTTAATTATAAGATAACTTTGTGTCACAACAATAAGTAAAGCAACATGAGTCCAAGCAAATAGAGAAAATTGTTTCATATAATATTTTTTTACAAGTGACAGTACAAACCATACAAAACCAACAATGTATAGACAAAATGAAATAAAACGATGATATGTAACAAGTACACGTAGATATTCCTGTAAATAAAAAAAAAAATTATTAATTTTTAATATGAAAAAATATAAAATTAATTTTACACATATATATATATCAGATTATAAATATTATATAGAAATACAATATAATAAATAATAAATAATAAAATATTGTATTTGTATATATATATAAGCAAATATAAAATCACATTAGTTTGATATAAATTTCTTACATAATTAATTTAAAATTAAAACTTAAATAGGAAACCTTATAAAAGAGAATTAGAAACCATATAAAGGATATATAATGTTTTAAGAAGCTTTATTTATTGATTTCATATCAATAAATAAATTAATAATGTATATATAATTTATGTATATATAATTTTTAATTAAATATAATTATACTCTGATATAAAATATATTTTAACATAAAACATTAATTAAAAATATTATATTAATTAATTAATTTTATTACAGATCAAAATTATTCAAATACTTATACTTACTGTACGGTTAATTACTACAGCAAAATAATCCATTAAATTTTCTCCATAAAAGAAATAATTGGAAGTAATCAGGAAATACCATGATAGAGATCTGAACCATGGTAAACCATGAATTCTATAAACTGCATATCCAATATTAATGATTTCTTGAAAACACTTTACTTGTACAATCAATGTCTGAAAAAAATATTCCATAAAACAAATAAAAAAAAATTACTTTTATAATTAAATATATATTTATAATATTTATATGTAAAACTTACCGTAGCCATCAAAGCTAATGGTCCAATATAAATAATACCACAAAAACCAGCAATCATAAACAAGGTAAAAATACTTCTAATTACCCAATTTTTCCAGCTATAAAAATTATTTTTAATTACTTAAACTTATTATTATTTATTATTTAGTTTATTATTTTTAATACTTGTTATATTTTTTATAAATATTATTTTCAAAAATTATACCGATCAGATAAGCCTGAAAGAATTGAATCCAAAATATGTGGAGTATGATCTGTTCCTTGTGGTAAAGTTTTAGCCAATTCTTCAACTTCCAGCTTTGCATCATCTTCAGATTCTACATCTTCTTTCTATAAAATATAATCCAAACTACTTGTTAATAATTATATAAAAATAATTAATTGAGAAAGATCTATATCATATTATTTCAATAAATTCTTGAATTTTTGAATAAAAAATTATAATTATTTATAATTCCATGAAAGGAATAATATTTCAAATCATTAAAAAAAAAATTAATATAAGTTTTTATAAAGTTTAAATTAATAACATTCAAAATCATTACTATATTTTTTAAAATACATGTATTATATTTATTTTTATAATTATATAATTAGAATATACTATAAAAACATAATTAGTATACATAATTAGTATATATGAAAAGTCTCATCTATATTAAGAGATTAGTATATGTGTAATAATAGAAATCCAAAAAATAATTATACATAAAATACTTATAAATATATTATAAATATAATAGTAATATGACAGTTTGATTTAATTATATATGTTTATGATTTAATGTTAATAACTATCATTTATTAATTTATTATATATTTATATATAATTTATATAATGACTGATTGCTATTTTATATATATATATATATATATATATATATATATATATATATA
>NW_006264085.1:72566-75499 GCF_000469605.1 Apis dorsata
CGAAAGGTTAATTCTAAGTTAATCAAACTTAATAAAGATTTTTAAAAATTCAAAGAAGAATTACAATATTGAAAATTTCGAAAAACAAAAAATATGTATTTACCTGATCATCACTGACATCCCGCGTTTCAGCTGATGTATCTCCAATTGTTCTCTTACGAATTTCCGACATACTTTAAAGATTTATTACTATACAAAAACTTAAAATAATAGAATATTATTATGATTTTTGATTTGTATAACTTTGTTGCATATTTACATATTTAAATATTTGATTAAATAGAGCGGATATGACAGCAACCACATATCATATTTGCGCAAATGAAACTGACAGACTAAGATGCCATATGAATTCTCACATTGAGAATAGTGGGGAAAATTAAAAAATGGGGGAAGAAATAACGGGTATCCTATTGTATTACATTGTTAAAATTTAGGTTAGTTTAAAAACATGAGAACGGTTAGCTTAACTTAGCTCGGTTTTGATTTTTTAAACATTTTTAATTCATTTAATAATGATTATTATTATGATTAAAAACATTTATGGATTTTTTATTGTTATTTTTTAGTTATTCTAGCTAACCTAACCTTAAAATAATGAAGTACAATAGAACACCCGTTATATCTTTCTTTACCTCTATTTGACTATAATATATGTCATGACAATAACTATACCAATTTCCCCCAATATTCTTAATGTGGAAATTTCTGCGGCAACCTTGTTGATTGACATAGGATATAATCATCGTTGATGTTCGGTTTATTTCGAGTTTCTTCGGAAAATCAATAATAGAAAAAAGTATAAATGAAATCTAATGTTTTGTTCACAATATTTCTTGAAAAGGTCTATTCATATCGTATATAAAAAAAAAATATAATATTTTTTATAAGAATTTAATTAAAAAATTCTTTTATAACATATATATATTTTATTATATATGTAAATCCAAATCATTTTGTTAATAATAAGAAATAAATTTTAATTTGTTATCAATAAAAATATTTAATTCTCAATAATTTAATTCTTAATGATCATATCTTTAAATTCTTTATTTGTTATTCATATTTTTATTTTACTTTAACATGATTTCTATTTAATTTTTTTTTTAAATCAAGATTTTCTAACAATATATATAGATAATTTACAAATGAAACGCGTGAAATACCAACTTTAAAATGTGAATTAATCGTATAGTATAGTATGAAATTTGTTGTAATGGTATAACGTTATAATGATTGTAGAATTTCTTGTCGCGCTAAATTAAAGAATAATATATATTATAAAAAAAAATATTATAAAATTATTAATACTGTTTTAAAATTTAAAAAAATTAACATCATTAATATTTTTTACTATAATTTAAGTTATAAAAATATATAAAAAAATTAACAATACAGTATGACATTACCTGGAATTGGAGTATTTGGTACAGGAAGTATTGTTAGAATAATAATTCCCTTTTTAAGAGAAAAGGGTTTTAGAATTGAAGCTATATGGGGACGTACATTAGCAGAAGTATTAGAAGTTGCAACTGATCTTGAAATACCATTTCATACTAGTCGAATTGATGATGTACTTCTTAGAAAAGATGTTGATTTAATTTTTATTATGTGCTCACCTAGTTTACATGCACAAATTGCAGTTAAAGCATTAGGAATAGGGAAACATGTTGTATGTGACAAACCTGCTGGTTTAAGTCAAAGTGAAGCCTTAAAAATGGTACGAGCTGCACAATATTATCCTTCTTTAATAAGTATTGTTAATCATAGTTTAAGATTTTTACCAGCATTTGTTCATATGAAGAAAGCTTTAGAAGAGGGATATTTAAAAGGTCCTGTAAATGTTATAGAAGTTAGAGTACACATGGGAAGTTTGTTACATAATGGTTAGAATATTATTTAATATAAAAAATTATTAAAATATTTATCAATTATAATTTTATTTATTATTATAGGATATGATTGGTTGTGTGATGATACAATGGGAGGAGGAATTTTAGCTTTAGTTGGAAGTCATGTAATTGATTTAATCTTTCATTTAATTGGTCAACGTGCTTCAAGAGTACATGCTGTAGTTCGAACTTTCACTCAAACTACAAAACATATAAATGGAATTAGACATGTAACATCACCAGATTTTTGTAATTTTCAAATGGAATTGAGTGGTGGTACATTGGTAACAACAACATTAAGTAATCATTTACAAGGTCAACTTTCTCAAGAAATATTAATATGTGGAGGAGGTAATCATCTTCTTGCACGTGGTGGAGATTTATATGGTTGTTGTAATGGACAAGAAGAAATATTATATCATGATATAGATGATTTACATGATATATCATTTCCTATTGTGAACTCCATTCCAAGGCCATATATTAAAGGATTAAGGAAAATGATTGCTGCACTAAGAGAAGCTTTCCAATCTGTTGAAGATAAAAAAGGTTGGATAAAAGAACCAGTATTTTCTGCATCATCTTTTGAAGATGGTTTATATGTACAAGCAGTTATTGATGCTTTACGACAAAGTAATAAACGACGAGAATGGATAAAAGTTAATATTTTAACAGAAGAACCAGATCCAAATCCTTTATTAAGTGCAGCTGTTAGGGCTACAGCTATATCTATATAAAATAAATTATTTTACATTAATAAAGAAGATAATATAGGAATAAAATTGTACGAATGTAATATTTCATAAATATATTATTTGCAAAACAGTTTCAAAAGCAATTTAAAACAAATTACAATATATTTTAATTAAATATTTCATTAATATAAAAACACAAAATATATGTTTTATAATGTAAATAAGTTATGTGTATATAAGTATATATATTTAAGAATTATTATATTATTATTTGTATTTCTGTCGAAATATCTAACTTGAATAATATTTATAAAGAAATATATATATATATATATATATATATATA
>NW_006264085.1:76059-76742 GCF_000469605.1 Apis dorsata
TTGTTTAAATATTAAATAATACAATTATAATTGAATATTTATATACAATAATACATTTTTATATACATTTTTATAACTAATATTAATTAATAATTCATATTTATTTAATATATATCAATTATTCATATAATTATATATGAAATCTATTATATTATTATTATAATATTGCCACTTTATTCTATTTTCATTTCATTTTATCTAATTTAAATGCTTAAATTACATTGTTAAACTTAAATTGTTTGTTATTTAAGAAATAAATCTTAATATTTTTGTATATTAACTTTTATGTTTGTTTTTCCTTTGGTTGTTGTTGAATATAGAATATAGAATATAGAATCGATTTTTCAAATAAATATCAATATATACATATATATATATTTGTAAATATCCAAAATTTTAAATATATATATACAATTGCTCACATAAATATATAAGTTTTTATATGTAACTTTAACAATATATTTTTATTATTTATAGAAAAAATGAATTTAAACTTATTTCTTTCGATAAAATATTTATTATATTTTACAAATTTATCATTATTTTATTTAATTTTTGATATTATAAAAACTAAATGAAATCATAATTATATTTCTAGTTATAAATATTCGAATAATTTAAAAATTTATTGTAAATTAATTAAAATTTTTTATAAATTAAATTATTAAATTAATAAATTAATT
>NW_006264085.1:77822-81455 GCF_000469605.1 Apis dorsata
CAACTAATTTTCAAAGAAATATTTGAAGAATAATCAATATAGCAAATATTAAATAATTGAGTACTTAAGTGTTATTTTATTTATTTTATTTATTAAATGAAATATTATTTTATTTATTATGTATTTTTTATTTGAAATCAAAATTTTATTAATTTAAAAAATTATTAATAGTTTATATAAAAATATTTTTCGTTCATATATTTTTACTCATAACTTGATTCACGTATTATGCAAATAAAACGTGTAGTTGATAACCCTACTTAATCAATAGGATATCTTTTGTTTAATTACAAAGTACATTAGTTCTGCAAAAAAAAAACAAAAGGTAAATTTATATCTGTTTTTTATTTATTTATTTATTTACATATTTAAAGAATAAATTTGTTTTTTATATTTTTTAAATTATTATAAGAAATATATGTACTTCAAAAATAAATTTATTCTTTAGATCTATTACAATTATTTAAGTTTATCAATATTTTTATATTCCATAAAATAATATAAATTTTCAAAAATAGACAATTGTTGATTAATATTATAAATATTATAAATTTTTTAATGTAATTAAATTTTTAATTTTTTTTATTTTTATATTTCTCATTTCATAAATTTCAATAACTTTGTTTAGTAATAATAAATTATGAAATTTTAATTCATTGGAATTTTATTGCGGAAGAATTATTGTTGTTAAATAATTTTATAAAATATTTTATTATCCTAATTTTCGTATTATTTTAATTATAGAAAAAAATAAAATGTTTATATTTTTGCTGAATTATATATATAACAAATCTTATATAATATATGTAATATATAAAAAGAAATATGTGTATAATGAAGCATCTATATATTTTAATAAATAAAGTAATTATTATTATCGTTTATTAATTATTATCATTTAGTAATTAATAAAATAATTATTATTATATCATAAATAACTGATATAAGAATAATCATTTATTTTTATATATGAACATTCTATGTAAAATAAATATAATATAATGTAGTACTGAAAATCTTTAATGCTTCATGTTTTATTGTTTTAAATTTATATATAAATTTTTGATAAAATAAATTATATTAAAAATATATTATATATATATTTATCAAATTAAATGAGATAATTAGAAATTCTTTGTAGGGATTATCATCATGTTAAGGAATTATATAATTTCATAGATGATTGTGCGTGGTTATTTAACTACATTAATCAAGCGATATATTTGGATTCAATATCATTCGTATATTAAAATGACTTCTTTGCTGGTTCCTTCGGAATCAGTACAAGGAATGACATGTTTGGATCGCACTGCATTCACAACTACTGTTGAATTACCATTTTTAAAAGTTCATGGTATAAAATTATCAAATATAATACCTATAGTAAAAAAATATTTGTTTAAAATAAAAAATTTTAAATCAATTCAAAGTATGGATAATGAAACTATTATATATTTGAATCCACTGTTAATACAATGTTTTGAAGATTTTGTAGAAGATGAAAAAAAGCAATTACTAAAAATGTACAATCAATTTGGAATGACAAAAATAATTTTGAAATATGATAACTGGCAATCTTATGATATATTAAGAGCTATTTTACCTAAGGAAATTGAAGTTCCAACCTCATATAGCATAATTGGTCATATTGTGCATTTAAATCTACGTGATATACATTTACCATATAAAACTATTATTGGTCAAGTTTATCTTGATACAATTCCAAATGTTCGAACAGTTTTGAACAAAATAAATATTATTCATACAACTTTTAGAAATTTTACTTTAGAAATCCTTGCAGGTGATAAAAATACCATTGCAACAGCAAAAGAAAATGGTTATATATATGAGTTAGATTTTTCTCAAGTTTATTGGAATCCTCGTTTAAGTACAGAACACAAAAATTTAATAACATTTATGAAACCTAATGATGTTTTATATGATGTATTTGCTGGAGTTGGACCATTTGCTATTCCTGCTGCTTGTAAAGGAATTAAAGTATTTGCAAATGATTTAAATCCTGAATCTTATAAATGGTTACAAAAAAATATCATTACTAATAAAGTTAAAACAAATATTCAATCTTTTAATATGGATGGTAGAGATTTTTTAAAAACTATTTTTAAAACTGATATTTTAAATAGGAGAGCTACTAATCAAAGTGGTATAGAACATATAATAATGAATTTGCCAGCACTTGCAATTGAATTTTTAGATGTATTTTTTGATTCTTTTAATGAAAATGAAATTAAACAAATTTGTTATCAACCACCAATTATTCATTTATACTGTTTTGTAAAAACAAATAAAGGAGAAAATGCTTGTAAATTGGGACAATTATTAATAGAACAAAAGCTTGGCTGTAAATTAACATCTAATTCCTTAATTGATTTACATTTTGTCAGAAATATTTCTTTAAATAAAAAAATGATTCGTATATCATTTTTATTGACTAAAAATATATTAATGGGCGAGGAGCCAGCAATGAAGAAATTAAAAATGGAAAATAATTTTAATATATATGTAAGTAATAATATTACAGAAAATAATGGGAAAAAACAAGAAATTACAAAAGAAACAAATAAACAAAAATGTGTTTAAAATAGCAACAGTTCGTAGTGTTAAACTAAAGGCAAAAGCGCAAAAAGTGATGAATAATTTAAAAAAAGTAAGTAAATTTTTTAAGACAATATAAATTACAAAAATAAAATATATTTAAATATTAATGATGAACATGAATTTATATATTTCACAAATAAATATATTTAGATTTCAATATATGTAATAAGATAATATGTAGAATATAATAAATAAAATATAATAATATATGCCATTTTTCTTTCTTAATTTTAATAGTTGGACTTGAAAAAAAATAAAACAACTAAGAGAAATATAGATAAAACAGTGCAAATTGATCAACAGTTTCAAGAATTACGAAGAGAAGTAAATAAATCTAAATCAAAAATAAAAACTAATGCAAAACAAAACAAAAAAAAGAAGATGCAAAATATAGCACTAGTACAAACTGATATAACAACTTCTTTAGTTGACAAAATGCAAATTTAATCAATATTTTTAGTTTAGTGTTTAAAACTTATAATATTTTGTATTTAATTAACAATATAATATTCATTTATTTTATACAATATATCAAAAATATTGTAAATAATATATTATGTAAGTTTTTAGTGAACAAATTTCTTATCAAATAAATATAATTAAATACATAAACTTAATGGGTTTGTTTCTTATCACCTAATTATCTCTTTTTATTTATCTGGACATAAATGTCAAGAAGCTTTATGGTATCTTATTTGATTAATGATAACTTTAGTTTTTTATAAATTTTAAATGAAGAATTCATAAATATAAATCTATTTTAATCTGCACAGGAAAACCATTCATGATGGAAACTGTCTATACTGCTGGTTTAATTGTAATAGGAGATGAAATTCTACGTGGACAAATTATAGATACAAATACATCATACTTGGCAAAAAAATTACAAGCTTCTGGTATTAAACTTCGGAAAGTAACAGTGATTCTTGATATTGTGTGTATTACTTTTTTAAAAAATCTTTGTTTTTCATAATTGTGTATAAAAATTATAAAATATTTATATTTTAATCATAT
>NW_006264085.1:81609-86826 GCF_000469605.1 Apis dorsata
ATAAATATTAAATTTTATTAAATTTTTATATTTTTTATTTATTTTATTAAGAAAATAATATTTTATGTTATATTTTTCAAAATTTTATTAAAATATACAATTTTTAAGATATAAATATACTTTTATGTATTTTTTCATTGAAACCTAAATTCTCACTACATATAATGTAGCATTTTATATTAGGTGGATGAAATTGCAAAAACTATACTTGATTTCTCCAAAGAATATTCTATTGTATTTACATCTGGTGGTATTGGACCTACACATGATGATGTAACATATGAAGCTATAGCTAAAGGTTTGGGATTAAAACTTGAACAACATGAAGAATTAGTTGATATCTATTTAAATCTTTTTCCTAATCACAAAAAAGAAGCTCAACGTCTTACTATTGTGCCAAGACCTTGTGAACTTATTTATGTATATTCACCAAGTGAGTAAATTTTGTTTAATTAAAAAAAATTTAATATAAAATTATTCTTAAAGTTTTATGTTAAATATTTTAATATTATTAGTATATTATATTATTTATAGAAAAAAAAATTTTTATTGCTGAAATTAATTATAAAAAAATAATTTTCAGAAAAATATGCCATAGTAAAAGTAAAAAATATATACATATTACCAGGCTCACCAAAATATTTTGAGCTTTCTATTGATACAATTATACCTCAATTAAAAGGAAATATTCCTTTATATTTTGAACAAATAGATATTAATTTAAATGAATTATCAATAGTACAAATTTTAGATGAACATGCTAAGCTTTGGAAAGATAAAATTAATATTGGTAGTTATCCACAAATAATACCTGAGTGTTCTTTTACAAGAATTACATTAGAAGGAAAGAAAGAAGATGTTTTGGAAGCAAAAGCAAAATTTTTATATTCTTTACCAATTCAAAAAATTCGAAATCTAAAAGATGGATTTAGTTATTATCAAGCAGAAAGAGTTCTTAAAGATGCTGAAAATGAAGTACATATAAAATATGCAGTAGATATTTTGCAACAATGTTATAAAATGTAAGTATGTTACAAAATATTTTGTTATGAAATTATCTTCATTTAAAATAGGAATAAATCTAAAATTTTTTCATAATTCACTTTTTATATATATTTTTGGTGCATACAATTTATTTCATATATAAATTTATATATATATGATAATATATGATAAAATATATTATATATATATTTTTTTATTTTATTTTATAATATATATATTTTTAAAAGGTATAAACCAGAAGAAATTTTTATTAGTTTTAATGGTGGGAAAGATTGCACAGTAGTTTTACATTTAGCTGCCTGTATTACAAAATTACAAAATATCTCTTCATTATTATGCTTATATGTAATAGCGGAACCATTTCCAGAAGTAAGTTTAAAAATAGTAAGGTTAAAAATTATTAAATGACATTTTTTCATATTTTATTCATATCAATTTATTCATATAATTTGCATATTCAGGATGAAATATCTACAACAAGCTATCTGAATAATTTATTTACTTTTTATAATAGAGAGAAAAGTATTAAACCAAACTTACTTTGTTTTAAGATATATTTAAGAAATATTTAATTTTAACAATTTTTTTGTAAATAGAAATATAAAAAAAGCGTATAAAGGTATTTAATATATTTTTAAATAGTATGATATGATTTTTTATTCCAATAGAATGTTTCAAAATGATTTCATCTATAAGAAATTTATTGTCATTAAATATATGTTCTTCAAAATCAAGAAAATTTAATTTGACATTTTTCTTCTTTTTATTGTAAGCGATTATTCAACAACCTGTTTTAAATGCTTCATCCTATATGACAAAATATTTAATTTTTATTTTTATAGACATTTAATTAAAGAATTTTATATGTATATTAAATTATAATTTTATATGTATATTTTTATATGTATATTAAAGGTGGATTCGTTTGTGGAAAAAGCTGTTCAATACTATGATTTAGAATTAATAAAAAAAAAATATCCTATGCGATTAGCATTATGTTCATTATTAAATGAAAGGACAAACATAAAAGCAAGTCTTATGGGAATGAGAAAAGGTGATCCTGGTTCAGAAAATTTAGAAGCCTTTACTCCAACTGATCCAAATTGGCCAAACTTAATTCGTGTAAATCCTATTTTAAATTGGTCATATGATCAAGTATGGAAGTTTTTATTGAAACATAATGTACCTTATTGTCCATTATATGATAAAGGATATACAAGTTTAGGAACAAAATCAACAACAATACCGAATCCACGATTACAGGATCCTAATGATTCATCATTATATTTTCCTGCATATACTTTAACTGATGAATCCACAGAGAGACAAGGCAGAATGTAGCTATGAAAAACAAGTAAAAAAAAAAAATATATATATATGTATATATATATACTAAATTATTATTTTATAATATTATGCAACATTTTATGCAAGTTGAAAACTATTGCAAAAAAATACAAAGAATATTTTATTTTCTTTACTTTTTATTTTAATATAAAATGTTTTTTTTTTATTAAAAATATTTTATTATAGAGTTAATATGTTTGTGGAATATTTTTGGAAAATTGATTATTACAGAAAGAATAAAATAAAGACAAAAATTGATATTAAAAAAATGTTGATTGTTAAATAGCAATTTAAGTTTGTATATTTCTTTTTTTCTGTTAAATGAAAACAGAGTATAACAGAGATAGAATTTTATTTTATTTGTATCTCTTTTCTTTTAATGCAAATTTCAATTATTTATAATTTAATAATAAATCATAACTTATATTTTTATATATTAATTTTTATATTTGTTTTGATCCTTAGAATTGATTTTTAAAAAATATTTCATGAATATTTTATGTACGTATTTTTTAAAAATATTTCTTTAATTTTAAATTATATATTTAATATTTCTGATTATTTAATTAAAGAAACAAGAAAATGTTTTTATGAAAATATTAATATTAATAAAAACTATAAGTAAATTAATTTAAAAATTATTTGATAATAATCTTTATATGTCTGATAAAAATATATTTAAATACAGCAATATATAAATCTAGAGAATAATGAAAATAATTTTTAATTATAAAACTTTAATTATAAATAAATATATCTAAATAAATGTTTCTATATTTTTATTTATTTTTTGGCTAATGTTTTAATAAATTAGAAAATGAAATATAAAATAAATAATGTATCAAATTCGAAGGAACATTCATTGTTGATTAAATCGAAATTTCTATTTCTATGATTCAGAAAAAAATTCTGATTATTATCGTGATTAACTTTTATGACGTTGACGCACGTTCTTGCTGACCTAGAGCAACTAGAGGATGATCCCCGGCTGATCCTCATAGGAAGCCAACAAAGCTAGTGGATTAAGATTTTGTTGATTCAAGGTGGTAGAAGGATTGGTATAAAACAGCCAACTGTATCAAGAAGAGGGGTTGGCAAACGGAATGATCGAGATGTCCAACGACAGTATTCATTGGGAAGCGAGATACTTACCTGCAGGACCACCACGTTTGCTGGGATGGAATGTTCCCGCTGAAGAATTAGTTCATATACCGGAACATTGGCTGGTCTATCCTGAGCCGAACCCCTCTCTTCATTATTTATTGGCCCTTTTATATATTCTTTTTACTTTTCTTGCTTTACTCGGAAATGGTTTAGTAATATGGATCTTTTGCGCGTAAGTTATTTTCTTTATTAAAATATTCATTATTTTAATATTATTTTTACTGCAATATTTTTTTTTATTGTTAATATATTATAAAATATTGAAATTTTATATTATTTTTATTATTATAAAAATATAAATTAAATTAATTCTTATTATATTTAATTTTTTATCATTTTTCCAAGTGCTAAATCATTAAGGACTCCTTCAAATATGTTTGTTGTAAATCTGGCAATTTGCGACTTCTTTATGATGATCAAGACACCTATTTTTATATACAATTCCTTTAATACTGGTTTTGCTTTGGGAAATTTAGGATGTCAAATATTTGCAGTTATTGGTTCTTTAACTGGAATCGGTGCTGCGATTACAAATGCAGCTATAGCATATGATAGATACAGGTATGAAATTTTATTTTATTTTTAAATAAGAAAAATTATAAACAAATAAATTTATCGAAATAATTTAATTCTATACCGTAAAAATTAATCATGTAACTTATTTCAAGATATTACTAAATATAAATATGAGATAAATTATTGAATTTATAAACTTCAAATTTTAATTTTTTAATTTTTATAAAAATTTGATTTTATATAAGAGAAAAAGAAAAATTTAAAGTTGGCTAATTTATAGAATATATTATAATAATACTATATAATAATATTTTTATATAATATTATTATTAAATTTTAACTTTATAATATCTTAATAATAAATAAGAATAGATTTTATCTAGTATATTTTTTATAATATAATATATATATCTTTTCAATATGAAAAAGATTTT
Organism: Apis dorsata; assembly: GCF_000469605.1. Lineage (NCBI taxonomy): Eukaryota > Metazoa > Arthropoda > Insecta > Hymenoptera > Apidae > Apis > Apis dorsata. The sequence continues at coordinate 86,076 of NW_006264085.1, forward strand.
CTATAATCTTCATTCTATGATTTTCATAAAATCTTGTCTTCATTTATAAAATAAGTTTAATATATTCTATTTCAGTACAATAGCAAGACCATTGGATGGTAAATTATCGCGTGGACAAGTAATTTTATTTATCGTATTAATCTGGACTTATACTATACCATGGGCACTAATGCCTGTAATGGGAGTATGGGGACGTTTTGTACCAGAAGGCTTTCTTACCAGTTGTTCTTTCGATTATCTGACTGATACTAATGAAATACGAATTTTTGTTGCTACCATATTTACTTTCTCCTATTGCATTCCAATGATACTTATAATCTATTATTATAGTCAAATTGTCAGTCATGTCGTAAATCATGAGAAAGCACTCCGAGAACAGGCAAAGAAAATGAACGTCGATAGTTTACGAAGTAATGCGAATACAAGTTCTCAAAGTGCTGAAATTCGTATAGCAAAGGTATTATTATTATTTTTATTATTATTATATTATTTTTATTATTATGTTTTCGATTAAATTATAATTTTTTTTTTATATTTATTATATTTATTATATTTTTTTATAATTTTAATTTTTTATTTTATCAATTTTTTTATTATATCAATTCTTATAATAATTTTATTAATATTAATATTAATATTAATCGAATATCATTACTGTGATAATTTAATAAAACAATACTTAAATAAATCAAGTTTTTTGTTTCAAATTTTTAATATTTTATAAATAATAGAAACGAAATTCGAATATTAT
>NW_006264085.1:86931-87574 GCF_000469605.1 Apis dorsata
AAATCATATAATATAATTATTTCATATCATAATTGTAATTGATTTATAATATAATATCAATATCAATATATAAATATTTTATTATAATTAAAAAGATAATGTTCAATCTTGTACTTTAAGATAAAATCTTTTTTATTTATTTTCTTTTATTTATTTTTTATTGCCATCAATCTTTTTGTTTAAAATAAAAAATATATTATTATTTATATATTTTATATATTATGTTATTATTTATATTTAATAATGTATTTATTTAGCTATTTTTAAAAAACTATTATTTATATTATAATTTTTTGATATTTATCATTAATATTTTTGTGTTTATTCGAAGGCTGCTATCACAATTTGCTTCTTATATGTTCTCTCATGGACTCCATATGGTGTGATGTCAATGATTGGTGCATTTGGTAATAAAGCACTTTTAACACCTGGTGTTACGATGATACCTGCATGTACATGTAAAGCTGTTGCTTGTTTGGATCCATATGTATATGCCATAAGTCATCCCAAATATAGGTAAATTTATGTAATCAATTGTAAAATGTTTTTGAACATGTTAAGAATATATATTAAAAAGTTAAAATTATTTCTAATTTATTTTTATTATAATATTTATAATTTTTTTAAATAAAATTATAATATA
>NW_006264085.1:87742-96726 GCF_000469605.1 Apis dorsata
ATATTATTATATATAAGATATAATAAGATATATGATATAATATATGTATATCTTTTAATAAGTATTATTTTTGATATATTCTTTTATTTAAAATTTTTTTCATGTTTTTTAATATTTTTATTGAATAAATTTTTTTTGAATAAATTTTGATTATAATTAGAATTTTGATATTTTATTATTGTATTATATATAAAAATAAATTTCTAAAAATTTATAATTTATGTTAAAGATGAGATAAAATATACATAACTATTTAAATAGATTAGAACTACAGAAACGACTACCATGGCTAGAATTACAAGAAAAACCAATATCTGATTCGACAAGCACTACAACTGAGACAGTAAGTACACCACCGGCCTCAAGTTAAATTTTAATTAAAACTGTTTTCCGAGAACAAAGAATAGGATTGTGTTTGGCTTTTGTTTGATTATTTTATTTCCATTCCGTTAAAAATATGCAGTCCTTGTATAGTGAAAACAATAAAGCAATTTTCTGGCATTATGTACTTCCATAATTTTCCTCAATGTAATTTGCATATATAATGTACATAAATATTATATAAATATTTACTATATATTTTACTATATATTTTTTCGCAAAAGAAAATAAAAATAATAAACTAAAATAGTTTATTATTCATATCTTGTGATATATATGAATACTAATTGGTGAACTAACATGATCATTAATTTTTTTCTCATTTTAGTTATTGCTAATCATTGCATAGCTAAAATATATCTTACAATGTTTTATATTATATATATTATATTAATATATTGTTTTTCTAAAACAGTTTTATATAATATATATTATCTTTCTAAAACTTTTTCTAAATTATATTATATATAATTATATTAAAAGCATGAAGAATAAATATATAATTATATTAAATATTTTTGAAAAAACAGCGATTTTTTTTTATAATTTTTTCTTTCATTGTGTTTCATATTTTCTTTCTTTCTTTTATTTTTTTTATTTCTTTTGTGTTTTATCTCTTTGTTTTTATTTTTATATTATTGTTATATTTCATTGTTTTATATGATATATTATTGTATGATGATATTGTATGACTGTAATATTATTACTATATTGTAAAAAAGATTTTATATGAAAATTATTTAACGAAGTATATTCAACAAAATATTTTATTTTTTAAAAATAAAAAATTTAAAAAAAGATTTAATAATTTTTTTATATGATAAATAATTTAAATGAAAAAATTTGATTTTTTATTTATAAATTGAAATTCAAACATGTATTAATTAAGTCAGTATATACATTAATCACAAGCAATATGTGCTTGCGAGATTTATGATTTATGCTTATTTGAAGAAGTTCCTCGTATGGAAATTTTTTTCCATTATTATCATTTTATCCATTATTACTGGTCTCTTATTAAGCCTAAACAAAGAAATTAGAATAATATTGATTGGTAGGACATTGTTTTTAATTAATTGATACTCATTAATTATATATTTTTGAGATAACCTGGCTCGATCCTAACGTTGACCAACCAGTTTAGAGGAATTTTCCTCTAACTTAGAGATATAACAAGGATATTAACCGTAATTTTATTATCTATGTAGTTATTATTATATATTATTATATCCCATCAGAAAACTACGATCCTTTTATTAGAAGAAATTGCAAAGAAGACAAATTCTTACCAAAAAATAAAACAAGAGAATTAATAAATTTAATTAATAAATTTAATCTAATCTAAACATGTCGAATAGGACAAATAGATAGTTTTCTTTGTACTATGCATTAGGTTTTGATCATCGGAGATGATTATTTATTGTTAGAAATATAATGAGAGATCCAGATTTCATATAGACATACTGCAATTATAGTACAATCTTATCGTTACAAGCACTAGCATTTTATTATACACACAAACATTTACCTCAATCGAAAGATCATTCAATATATACGTGCACTTAATGAGCTTGTATTGTAACTGTGAATATATTAATAATATGTATGTAAATGTGAATATATATATTAATGTATTCACATTATTGTTAATGTATAAAAATACATATATATATATAGGTAATAGTATATAATTAATAAATGCTGCAATGAAGAACCAAAATTGGCAAATTACAACTTTATTCATTTGTTTTTTTACATATTATAGCTACAATTCTAAGCCTTAGAAATTCGAAAATAAAAAAAATTTATATGGAGAATAAATCAAATTAACTTATGCTTGTAATAGATTGATATTATAAATTATATTATAAATATTAAAAAATCTTTTATATAACTACATTGCATAATTGAGAATTACATTATATAATTATATATCTATATTTTGTAATTAATATTTTTAGTTTTTTCTTTAATCAAATAAACATTTTAATTTCGAACATCTTTGTGTCGAATTATACTTTGCGTAGATGAAAATTGTTATCGATATAAAAAATCCTTCAATTTTTTTCGATTATTTGATAAAAAAGTGAATAAAAAGTTATTTTACATTATTTAGTTTTATGTATATCAATTATCAAAGCGTTACGCCTCGATCATCAGACTTATTCCATTAAATTAAGATCAATAAAAATATAGAAATATTTGAACTATGAAATTAGTGAAAAAAATGTCTTTTTCTATATTGTTTTTATATATGTATACTCAAAATTTATTGCGCAGTGATTTAAATTTTTTTTTAATACTATCTTAAATATTAATAATCTAAAATTTATTTGATACCTTTCTATGATATAGCTTTTTTTGTACTATGTTGTCACTAATTTTTCTAAGACAATTAGAATAATAAATCATTTTTTCATATATCTTTCTAGGAACTTCCGACTATATTAATTCACAGAAAACATTGATTTATTCAAAAATTCTAAGCAATTACAAGATATCAAGATCTTTGAATAACAAATATAAAAAAAGATATTGATAACTTTTAAAGTGAAAAATTTTTTAAAACTAATGACATTCTAATAAATATATTTATATTTGATATAAAAAAAATTATAATCAAAATTATTTATATTATTTTTTAAAAAAAACTTTTATATTGAGAAATGCATTTAATATTAATTAAAAGTATAATAAAACATATTCGTGAGGTGTGAATTTCAAACCATCGACATAATAAAAATTCCTAAATAAATGCATTTATGGGAAATATTAATCTTTTTTTTCTTCATTAATTTGCAATTATAATAGTTATATATTTTCCTATATCTACGATAACAATGAATAGAAATGCCACTAGAGATATGTATTTTATTGACATCTTGTTTAAAAATGTAGGAGAGAACGTCTTTGTTTTGCTTGTCAAATTACAGAAAATTTAAATTACAGAGAGATCTTTTATGTGTTTCTTTCGATTAAAATAAAAAAAAAAACGATCACCATTTAAGGAAAAAAGAGATGATCGAATTTTTTGAGTACGCATTACAATTATATTTGCGCGTTAAATCTTTCTATTATATATCATTTTTTTTTTCGGCGAAAATAATAAATTAACAATTATTTCACTGTTATTTAATACGATTGTATAAAAGTTTCATGGAAAACATAATCGTTACCGCGGCTAGTAGACATCGGTACATCATCAGATAACACAGATAATATTTGCGCTTTGGCTATTTTCTATATGAGCATATTAACACGTTTTATCATTTTTTAACTTAATATCTATAACATTCGAGAAGTACACTTTTTTTTCAACTTTTAAAAATGAACTAAATTTATGTCATACATATAAGCGCTTTTCACAGTGAATTTGCTAATTATATAAAATAATATGGAAAAAAATGATTAGGTAAATATAACTCTTCGGAAGTGAAGTTTCGTATTTAAAATTAAATGAAAAAGAAATTATTTTTACATCAATTTTAATGTAAATAATTTATTACAGGATTCTAATAATTCTGTTTTGTATTATTATATTACTTTTCATGGTATTATTGAAGTTATATTTTTTATAATTGTATAAAATTTAAATTATACTATAAAATAATAAATATTAATGCATAAGAAATAATTTTGCAACTTTGCAATTTTATTTTTTTTTTTAAATAGATTAAGAGTTTTATGTTCTATATATTATTTAAAAACCTATTATTTATTTATATTATTTATTTTAGTTCATAAAATTTAAAAATAAATTTATTTATATACTACTATATATTGTTTTCTAGAATATAATATACAACAGAATGAATAGAACAACCTGTAAATGTTTTTAATTTATACAATAATAATTTTAATTTATACATGTCTATATAAATATAACATGTTTTGAATTTATTTAAAATTTATTTAAAATATTTGAAATATAAGTAAGAATAATATTATTTGTTTAAATTGTATTATTCTTATTTTTATTTATTCATATTTTAAAAAATTAAATAGAACAAAAATGAAAAGAATTAGAAATTTAAAGGGCAGTTATTATTAAGTTTTTTCATAATTTACGTTCCTACACTTTTTCAAGTACTTATATATGTTTTGATCTTAACGAGGCATGTCATTTCGCGTGTCTAATATCTTCTTACAACAATATTATTATATCTAATTGTACATAAGACACTCAATAGACGAACGAACATTTGTAATTTCGAACAATTTACATTAGTAAAATTTATTCGAAAGTTCGTTTTAAAAAAAAAACGATAGATTTCTCAATTATTTATAGATTAAGATTGCGTGTTTTCATTATGCTATTTAATGCATATAGTATTCGCGTGACACGCAAAGCTGTTCTAATGTAATGAAATTAGGCGAAAGGAAAAAATAACAGAGTTATATGATTATGTAGATTAGAATATATCTCATGAAATTCTCTTTTTTTCAGCGAACAAGAAAAAGCATATTGCCTAAAAATTTGTATTTGCTATTATTATTATTATTATTAATTTCTATTATTATTAAAATTATTATTATTTATATTATTTTTGAATCTGTTTTTTTAAAACTTTGATTAACACTTGTTAACATTCTTTAATACTTGTTTTTATTTTATTTTTATTATTTTATGTACTATTTTGTATTTTTCTTAATATTATATCTCAATTTTTTTTTTTAGAATACTATCTTTGTAATTTTTTCAAGCGTATGCATTCTTTATAATTTTTTTCCATTTTTTTTTTTCGAAAATATGGATTTTTTTTTGTATTAATCAATCTTTATTTTAATATTATCGAACGTATATCATTCTTTTTAAAAATTATCGTACATTCCCTTATATATATTTATATGATAGATCGAATTGATGTATCAACAATATATCATTATATCCAAAAATAAATGTATAGTTTAATTATTACAGAAAAAAAAATATTAATGTATAATCGCAAAGCGTTTCAGAAATTAATGGTATTTCTAAAAAAGAAAATATTAAGGTATGATTGCAGAGTGTTTTGTATCTACATATATATACGCAATATAGAACAAAGATGTTATACTAAAAGAATATTATGCTATGACGAGAAATGATGTTCTTGAGGAAGACAATTTGTATCGGTTCCTTTGCAATTATGACTACTCATCTTGATCTTTCGTTTATCCTCGATATTTAATTTTTTTGCTTTATGAGCTCGTAATGAAGATATCAACATTGTTTGACTGTCCTTCGAAGATTCCTCCATCTTTACTCGCGATTTTTTTCGTTCCTCTTTGTTCTTATTCTCTGTCATTACTTCATCTTGCGTGTGCTTCTCTTCTAAAAATTTATTAAAAATTAAATTATTGAAATTAATTAAAACGATAAGTGTATTCATATTTTTAAAAAAATGATAAATGATAAATAAATTTAAAAATGACATAAAATCTTTTATTTCAAAATAAATTTAAAAATATAGGAAATATAAATAAAATCATTTTATATATATAATTATATATTATATAAACTTATATATTAAAATTTTTAGAAATACATTTTTATTAAAAATATAATTTTTTAAAATTTNAATATTTAAAAAATTATGATTATATTATATGTATATATATATATGTATATATATATATTATATATAATAATTTTTGAAATGCATAAAATTTTATGAAAAAGAGTACTGGAAATAATTAAATATTAAAATATTAAAATTATAGCAAATATATAAATATTTAATTTATACATAGGAATATAAAATATTTAAATATTTAAATACAAAAATTATTAAACAAATGATAAATAATCAACTTAAATAATCATCAATTTTTTGAAAAAATATTAACTAAAAGATAATATACTTATTGTAAAAATTTGATTGCTAGCGAAACTTAATAATTGATAAATTTTTCATAATATCTATTAGGTTAAATTAGTCTTAATAAATTAATAAATCCATGAGACTCAGATTTAATATGCAGGATAAGTAATACTCAGAATTTTTAGAAGAAAAAGCACTATGTGAAACAATGTTAAATCGGATAATTTTTACACACATACATACACATATGTACGTATATACATACATATGTAAAAATAAAAAGTTTATTCTGCAAAGGATTTGATTCTCTAACTATTTATAACTTTAACTCATATTTTAATGATGAAATTGAAAATATCTTGTTTTTGTGTTTCTTTCAAAATTTGAATCATTTATAACAATTTATCAAATGATTATTATTAATAGTTACTAAAGTTTTATCGAGAAAAAAATTGATCGAGTCGAATAAGCATGATAAAATTGTCTCTAAATTAAATTGAATTTGACAATTATTAAAATATATATTTTATGGAATTTTAGAATAGTAAAATATTATTTTTTTATAATTTTATATCCAGTAAAACGATAATACTTTTTATAATTTAAATTTTATAATTTTAATTTTAATTTTTTTGATAATAATCAATTTTTAATATTATATCATTATAATCAAATAAAATATTTTTTTGATCATTTTTTAATTTTTTTGGTCATTAATAATAATGATAATCCATAAATAACATTTTATGCAACACTCCAAATTATATTGATAGCGTGAATATTTCCATCTTAATAAATATTTTAATCACGAATGAATCAATATAAATAATTGATAACAAAAATACAAGAAAAATTTTGAATAGAATCATTATAAAATCGTTATATCGAATTATATAATATTTAACGTTTTTTCATTCAATAAAATTCAGTAAAAATCGTAGTAGCAATATTATTATATTTTCAATAATTTTTTAAAAAAATTTTATTAAATATTCATATATTATATTCATGTATATAAAAAAATTAATATATTTTTCTATTCTATAAAAGTATTATTAGAGTAAATTTTATAATAATAATATTTTTATTTTATAATTATAATACTATTCATATGATTTTTTAGAAATATTTATATATATAATATATTATATATATTTATATATATAATGGAGAAAAATTTATTTATTTTATGTTTGTAATTTTTATGTTTACAATAAATCGCTAAATATGAGATATGAAAAAAAACAAAAATAAATAAGTACTAAAGAAATAGTATTAAAGAAATAATATTAAAGAAATAGCAAGTATGTTTTCTGAATTATCTTATTTTTAAACAGTTTACAAAACTTACGTAAATTTAAATTTCAATAAATCTAGCAAAAATTAGAAATTAGAAATTGATTTGAATTGAATAGATCTTAAAAATGTATGTTTTTAACATTTTCTCAATTTGTTAGGATTATAAATATTTGAATCTAACTTAAATACATAGTATTACATGCACTTAAAGATGTTCAGTTTTTTCTTATTTCAACAGTAAATGAAAATAGAATTTTAAAAAAAAGTATATTCAAAGTCATAATGCCGATATTTTTTGATAAATTTTTACACAATAAGACTTGAAATATCGAAACTATAAAAATTAAAGATTTATATATGTGATTTATCTTAAATCAATTAGATACAAAATATTATCAACTAATGAATATTTTACTTCATGAAATAACAAAAAAAAAAAAAAAAATAAATAAATCTAAAATCTATGCTAAATAAATTAATTGTATAAAATATTTCATTATTTTTTCAAATAATTCAAATAATTCATTATTATTTCAAATAACCTTAAAAAATAATTTTAAAATAATATTATTTTAAACTATTTTGAAATATTCAAGTCTAATATTAAATAATTAAAAAATCAACTTGTTAGTGGATTTTTTCAAGCGACTAACTATGATATTCTTTTAAAAAATGAAAAAATATAAAATTTATAATAAATATAAATAAAACAATTTCTTGTAATTAATTTTTTAGTATTTACTTCAACGAACTATAGAAAAACTACAAAAGGAGAAGCTAAGTACCTTCGAGAACCTCGTCGAATATCGATCTCTTTATCTTTGAAACACAATTTTTTTCTTCGCTTTGATTCATCTTAGACAGTAATGGGGAAACAGATTGTTTTATCCTTGTCCCGTTTATATTGGAGAAAACATCATAGGTGCTCGTTTCATTATCGCACGTACTTATGATCGAAGCATTATCTGTGATAAGCTTCTCCGTATCTGAATCTCCGATGTTGTTATAGTAATTATTGCTGCTTTCAGATTTCTTCAGAATTGACTTGGATATTCGGTGCCTATCTATGAAAGGCACACCTTCGTTATCTATCGAATCAATGGACAGGGAAAGTTTGCTCTCAGTGTTCGTTCCTGAAATTTGCCTTCGATGACCTGCATATACAGTAGACACTTCCAAGTATTGCGTTGACCCAGAATATAAAGAAAATCGATAAAAGAGTAAATTGATAGATAGATATGACTCAAATATATATAATGTGATTCAGCCATTAAACATATTACTGATAGATATAAGAATGATATGTTTAATCTAGATATATTTATATATATTAAAAAGTATATAATTAAGTATATAAATATAATAGTAGAAAATAATAATATATTTTTAAAAATATATTATATTTATTAATTACATTTAAATATTATTTAAATAATTGGAAAATATTTGGAAAATAATTATTAATTTTATTTATTTAACGAAAGAAAAGAATTGGAATCT
>NW_006264085.1:97488-108957 GCF_000469605.1 Apis dorsata
TACAATTTCAAGTACAAATATTAAATTATTTAATTTTTTATTAATAAATTATATTAATAAATTATATTTATTTTTTTTAAATAATTTTCAATTGTTTGAATGTAATAATTTAAAATTTTTTTTAATGAAATACAATAGAATAATAAAATAAATACTAATAAAAATTTGAAGTTAAAATAAAGTATAAATTGTTTTATATACATATTATGTAAGTATTTTATTTGTATATCTATATACAAATTATTATTTTTTCTTCTAATAATTAAATTTTGTTGATAATAAAATATCAATTACTAGATTAATCTCAAAAAAAAAAAAAAAATAAGAAAAATATTTTTTTAAAAAAACAAATGATACTTGTTATATTATATTATCAAGACAAATTAATATAGCGAAAGTGTGTAATCATTATAAATTATATATTATACACATATCACTTTATAATGATATATAAAATATATCACTATATTACTTACCCGTGTAATGTCTGGGTCCAATTAGACTGTTAGAGCCAAATAAATGATGATTTATTATTCTTGTTGCCGAGGCTAAACTATTATTGGTCGTAAATGGCTTGCCACCTCGTAATCCTCCATAATAATTGTTCTCCGTAGTCTCCTTTTTCGTAATATTACGAGTCATGATGCTTTCCTGATCGCTGATAAATTGCGCACGAGGTCTTACGCTCTGCAATCACCCGTGCCGGATAACTAATACACTATATTATGCAAACTAATTTATTTGTTAGTACAAATATGTATATATATACACATTTCAATTTTTTCTTGATAAATATTCGTTGGAAATGATCAATAATAAACAATAAACTGAATTTTATGGTTAAAAAAAAATATCTACAAGAAAAATTATTCTATGAATTCTTCTTTGATGCTGAATCGAAAAATTGAGATGATGAAAGCTGGATGAATAGATTTTCTTTTTTGTTTGGGGATATGTTAGGAACGAATCTAACTTTATATAAAATAACTTTTCAGTTTATGTTTTCAGTTCATTGGAATTAATCGTATATATATATATTTTTTTTTATTCATAACTTGTTATCATTTTTTTAACAATATAAATAATTCATTTGAAGTTATGGTATATGTATTGCATAGTATGTGATCAATATAGGATTGCAGGATATTATTTAATCTTAATTTAAAAATTAATGATATTATCAACAATTGGAATTTTTTACTTCAATGTACTCAAAACTGTGAACACAATCCTTTTTTAACGCACGTTTATATGATAATTTCAATAGAATACCATTTTAAAATTTCAAAAGGATATTTTTATGATTTTTGATTATACATAATATATACATTTAAGATAAAATCTAAATATATTCAATTTATTCAATATATTCAATTTAAAGTCAAGTGCAATAAGTGCATTTAGTAGATACACGAAACAGAGTGCGAATACAAGCAAGTTAATCGTCAAATAGAAGAGTTATTAAAGCATTTAAATGATTCGAATGACAAAATCAACGGTATAATACCGGTCTCATTCTTCGATTGATAGTGTATAGCAAGTTGATTACGCTGCAACTATGACCTTTTTAATCGAGATAAATGACGCTTCTGGGTAATCTGGCAGGCCAAACAATAATCTTTCTTTATATTGTCTTTTCTTTGAGCACGATTAATTACGTGCAATATTGTATATATTTGTATAGACCTTTTTGATAAGTATCAGGGCATTCAATATATATGATCGCCCTCAGCAATTTTTCAACTGTGCTCCGTTTGCGATCTTGATGATTCGTGAAACTGAAAAAAGCAGTGATGACATATTGTCAAAATTCATGCAATAAATTCAGCTTTTTGATTATCACGGACAAATTTCGATAAGTACTTACAGAGTACAAATACAGAGATAAATCATTCATTCATTTTTTGTTTAGAAATATATATATATTGTTTTGAAATTGTTTTGAAGTTATTTCATTTTTAATGTATATGAACAAAAATTTATTGAAAAGTAATTTGTCTTGATCTTTGAAGAACTGTAAGTAAGAATTTTATTAATCTCCTACTTCAAGAAAATAATTCTAGAATATTCATAAATTTTTTTTCTCAGTAAATAAAAAATGGAATAACTTCAGAAGGGTATATTTTAATAAAAAAAGATCTTATGATGATAAATTAAATGTTATATCAATCGAAATAAAAATCAAATTGATTTTATTGGCGAAAGATGTAATTGATAAAAAAAATTGAAAAAAAAATTATTTTTTGTAGAATAATTTTATATAGATATAGCAAAAATCAATACTTTTTATCCATTTATTGTTTTTTATATGTATATTTTGCAACCATTTTTCACATAAAAGAATCAAATTTATTTCAAAATTAAATTTGAAAAAATATGTTAATTATAGTTGATTTTCTTCTATACTATTTTTTCTTGACAATAAACTTGACAATAAACAAAAAATACCTTATTCTTATATTTGCATTAGTTATATATGTAAAATTCGGATAATTTGCATTAGTCTTAAAAATTATTAAAAATTAAGACTATGATTTTGATCAGGAATTAATAGAAATTATATTTCGCATAATCATAAATTTTTGAGGAGAAAAATTCTTATTTATATAAAAAAATTCTCAATAATATGAAATAATAAAATTTTCGCGTATTTAATTTCTTTAGTCAATTATTTATATAAAATTGAAATTAATGATATATTAACGATATTGAAAATTTTTATTTGAGTATTATTTTAGTTATGGTAAATGAAAATTTATACAAATTTGTGATATTTATTACATATGTTCATTGATAATAAAATTAAATTTTTATTCATTCAAATTAGATTTTTAATATTGAATTCTTATACTTAATAAATCTTTAACCTTTTTTGAATATAATTCGTTCCTTGTTTAAAGAGAAAATTGATTCGAGATTATTAATGATAAATATAAAAATGAAAATCGAATATAAAAGGCAGAATTAATATATGCAAGATGGAGCAATAACTCCACTTTGAATATAGTCGTTATTTTTAAAGATGGAAAAATTTATAATTATTTATATTAACAATTTTTTAATTTCTCGATTTTGATAAGATTAAAATATGTTGGTCAAAACAATATTATATAACAAATTATTCTAAACAACTTTTGTCTATAGATACATGTTATTGCATAGTATTTTAACAGATATATTTTAACTTTTTTAATTTAAATAATTTTTAAATTTGTAATATATATCCAATATTTTAATAAATGATATTTGAGTTCCATCAATAATTTTTTTTTATTAAAAATTGATTTGGTTAGAAAAATTCCTGGCCGACAACACTGAAATAATTTTTTTATATCATTTTTATATCATATTCGATTTGTAACAAAGTAATAATAATATAAAAATTGTCTCTAACTAGTCATACTGATCGGACATGTTACTTATCGCGAGTCATCAAATACATGATTGTTATATATATGATTGTTATTAATGATTATAGTTATTGTTTCGTTTTAATCTTTTTTTTTCTATAGTGGTATATTTTGCAAGTAATTATTTCATACTCATTACATAATGCATATTTATCAACAAGATTGATATTAATGAGACTTTTGAAAGTTTAAATATGGAAGCTATAATGTTGAAAAAATGGAAAATTATCAAATGAATTAGACTTATAATTTTCAAAATTTTATTCCACAAAAAATAAGCTATTATAATTGATGCAGTTAATGGTAAAAACATAAATATTTTTATTATGACTGTAATTATAATTCATTAGTTGTCTTTACGATCATAATGCTACATAATTTGTCTAATAATCATCTATCTTGATAGTAATTGATAGTACAGTCAATAATTTTGTATCTAAGCATCTCAAATTATCAATTAATGATACAGTCATTATTGATTCCTACTTAATCCTTTTCAAAGAATTATTTTTAGTATTTTTCCAATTATACATACAAATATAGAAAATATTTTTATGAATCATAATATAAGATATTCTTTTTTCAAGTAGGGATTTGAGAACCTGAGTCTTTACATTATGAGTAATAAATTTTCTTTAATTTTAAAAATATAATATAATTTTAAAAATTTATGAATTCTATTTAATTATTTATAATTTAATAGAGAATTTTTTCATCTACTAATAAAATTAAATATTTTTTATGTAAAAAGAACATATGACTAATTAATTGCGAAATCCTTATTAAAACAACAATATTAATTAATAATGAAAATATAGAAGTTGAATTCAATAAGAACAACACGAATAATGGCAAACTTTTCTTAAATAATTTTATATCTAATATTCAACAAACAATTTGATTATGATCAATTAGTTAACTACAAATTTAGATATTAAAAATGCATTATTTACATACAAAAATATACGTACAAAAATTCCAATAGAAAATCAAACTTCATCGCATCAACAAATGATATAATCATTAATTAATAAATCCATGAAACCCTCCAACAAAATAATCAGCAATATTAGTGATACGATTAAATTAACTGAAATTATTCAATCTCATCTAATTGATCAACTTTTTGGCAAACTATTAAAATTGATAATCCTATTAAAATATAAATATATACATGATATTTTAACATTAATTAAAAATAGAATTATCATTATCAAAAATAGAATTCGTAGAATTATCAAAAAACTTAATATTGATCTATCTAATACTTTATCAATTTATATCTCTCCATACCAACATCAATTGATTGTGATTTGATCATTATATTATTATCTCTAACTTTATAAATTATAACTTAATCTCTATTAATATTTGCCTTTCTTAATTAAAAATTTTGTTAATTATATATATTTAATATAGTTTGTTTATGAGAAAAAATCTAAAATCTGATTAACAAATTAAAAATTATAATTTCTTTATTACTAATCGGAATTTCTAAATTACTAGTAGAAGAATAACATTTAATACAAAAAAAATTTAATTATAAAAAATTTAAATATTACTTCTAATATAAAAATAATTGTAATTAGAATTCGTATTTTCTCAAACTTATAATTACATTTATATTTTTACTTATCAATTTAATAAATCAAAGTAATAAATAAAATAATTGATATTTTATCGAATCCTTTTAATTTCAATAGTTATAATTTTTAGAATTCGGAAATAATTAATGCTAGAGAAAAAAATACTAGAAAAAAATCTTCCTCAATAATAATATTATCATTTTAAATGATAATAATCAATCTATTTTAATACACCTTATTTTCATAAATTACGATAGTAATCATTTTCTATTTTTAATTAAGATCAAATAATCTACAAATTATAATAATTTTCTTTCTCATTGAAAACTTAAGTTTATTGATTGAATAAATATTAGATTAATAGATCTTAATTAATCTGATCTAAATATTAATTTTTATTTCTATCAATATTAGCTCACATTGAACTATTAATTTAGCTGAAGAATTTATTTCCATATTAACTAATGCGTTCTATTAAAATTATATTAAAATTATCCAGACAAAATATTTATAAAATATTCATAAAATATCTTAGATACAAAAGCTGATAAAAGATATAAAATAGTAATAATATTCAAAAGAGAACATCTCGAAATATAAAAATAGTAATGAAAATAATAAAAGAATATAAAAAATAGTCATGATTAAATTTGTTGTCATTATTAAATAGATACATATTTATAATATTATGGAATAAATTAAAATCAATTTAAGATTTATGTCGCGCTATGTCAATTCCAATCTATTATAGTATGCAAATCAATAATTACAAGTCTGTTTTTAATTTTATATGAAACAACAGTATTTTTGAAATCATAGAATGATACTTTAATTATTTATTATTTATATTTATATTTCAATCTGGAAAGAATTTTATATTTTCTGAAAATTACTGATCTATTTTTCTTGCCACATTATATAACTATATAATGAAAAAAATAATAAATAGCAGATTTTTATAGATACTTGAAATTAACAATATAATATCATTATTTAAAATTTTATAACTCATCATTCCATTATTGATCATAATAATAAATATTAATAAATAAAATTAATAAATATACAAATTATTTATCTATTTAACAATTTAATAAACATACAATATATTGCCTTAATATTGATTGAGAAATCTTATGATATAATTTGTAGAAAAAGAGTATTAAAAGTCTTAGAAAAATTAGGCTTTCGAGGAAACATCTTAGTATTCATCTAAAATTTTTTAAAAACTGAAAACAGAATAGAAACTACAATAAAAACTAATAATATACTATCTGAAAAAATTGTTCAAAATGGTATTCCTCAAGAATCAATGTCTTACATTGTTACATTATTTTTAATTGTTATAAATGAAATTATATTTATAATATCTATTTCAGGTAAAATTTATTTGCAGACGATTTTATTATGTTATATAAAGATAAAAACGAAAATGTTATACAGAATTTCTTTTAAAAATTATTAAATAAATTTCTGATCACATAAATTATATTTTTAAATTTTCCAATAATAAAATCAAATATATTGTGTTCTGTAGACATTTCACCAAAACTTAAACTATTTTGGTAATTCGAATAGATAGATTCTATTAAAATATTAAACATTATTTTTGACAATATATTTTCGTAGAATACTCACATTACTAATCATAAAAAAGAGTGCAATTACGATTAAATATAAAATAGCAGCTAATACATAGAAAGATAAACAAGTTTACAAATAAACAAATTTTAATGAACACATATAAATTCATTGTGAGATTTAAAGTGAATTATAATACAATTGATTCAATAGTACAAAAAACCGTTTTTCAGAAATTGAATATATAATGCTGCTTTGAGAATAATATTAGAATAATATATACATGAGCTTTGTCTTAAGTTTTTTTAAAAATTGAAAAATCAAGTAAATCTCCTCTCAATTTCAGAAGGAAACTTCTCAATATTAATTTCACAATCAAAATATTAATTATTTCCAATAAATCAACTTATTCAAATATCTTTTCAAATCGCTATCTATAGAGTGTTTCAAAAATTGGAACATCTGGAAGAACTGGAGATTTCTAAGAATTTCAAGCAACATTTTCCTTTGCAAAAACTTTCATTATGATTTTGTTAACATGCCAATCGCGGAGCGCGTGTCTAATAGTGTTGATTACACATGACCGACTGAGCACAAATAAATTCAAGCAATATATCTCGAAAAAAATATGTTGAATATAATAAATATTTTTTTATTGATAAAAAATTATATTAAATCATATCATGAATAATGAATAAATAAATATCATGTTCATTAAGCTTTACTATTGGATTCATTTATAATTATTTGTATATGGATGATTTAATAAAACAAGCAAAAAATAAAATAGCGTTATAATGTTAGAATAGATTTATTCGTGCTCAGGCAACGTATAATCAACATTACTAGATTACGCTCTCCGTGATTAGCCAATATTTTTTATTAATTCGTTAACAAAACTATAATGAAAGTTTTTGTAGATAATAATATTTACTAATATTTTTTAAAGTTTTCTAAAGCATCACTCATCAAATATTAAATTATCCAGAAGAGACCATTTCACAGATTAGAATTGGCCATACCAAAATTCATATATTCATATAATATTTCAAAAGAACAATTTTATAAAGTTTTCTCTACAATAATAGTAGAATATCTGATTTAGAATATCTAATTTTAAATATATCATTCTTCATGATAAATTCAAATTAGAATTATTACTTAAGGAAAGCTTTGAAAAAAAAAAAAATACAAGACTTATTTAAGTTCATTAAGAATATTAAATTATTTCACAAAATATTATAATAATATCTAATTTAATTTAAGATATTGTTAACAATCTTGATATTGATGTGAAATTAAATAAAAAAAAGAATAATATAAATACTGATTGAAATATTATGATACTATTTTATTGTATTATTATTCTTATTATATTTATATACAAATATAAATAAGATTATTTTGTATATGTTTTATATTTTGAGTTTGCTAGACTAGATTAAGTTGTTGAATTTTTATTTTGATAAAAATATAATTTTATTAGAAGAAGAATAATTGCATTTTTCGATATAATGACATTTAATAATATATTATATGCTGATATTTTTCCAATTTCTATTTCTATAACTTAATTTAATTCTAGTCCAACTTTCAATTTAAAACTAATTCAAACAGAATCAATTTAAAAAATATTTTTATGTATATCTCGGAAAGTAAAATATTAATATATAATGCATATATAAAATTTGATAAAATTTGTTTATAATGATTTTGACAACATATTGCGCATCAAAATTGATAAGAAATCGTTAATATAAATAATTAAAAAATTTTTATATAAAAATTGTACAATACAAAAAGAATCATATGGCAATAATAATTTTTTTATAGACTGAAAGTTTTTGAAAATTTCAAAATCATTTTTATTTTTTTAAATTGTTTGCTATATTTTTTTTATATTCTATACTATTCTTGACAGTATAGAGAATGTTTTAATGAGTTTAATAATATTTATTTTGAAATTATTTCATAATAAATATAAGATTAAATAATAAATCTTAACTTAATAATAAATATTCGAAATAACATTTCTTTAGATTAATATTGAAATCATCAAATTGTCGAACTTATGTGTTCTTATTATTATTTCCGAATTGATTGCAGTTATATATATACTTATATATAATAATATTTTGATTACCTTAAATAAAGAAGAAAATTCATTTAACCTGAAAATTTTGATTTGAATGAAAGTTTGTATGTATGTATAATATATATATATGGAGTAATTTTATTGTCGATGGAAAATCTCTTTGAGTTTTAAAATTTTTTATGTTTTTTCAATTTTTAATACAAATTTATCTGAGAATTTTTTTTATAAAGATATGATATAATATTAAAATCAGAATATTTTAAAATTTTGCTCTATATTGTATTATTATTGTTTGTTATGTTTAAAAAAATAAAAAAACGTTTATTAATCATTATTTTATTATTTGATGAAGCAACAATTTATTAATAATAAATTTGTATAAGGAATAAATACTATCTTACTGATTAAGAGAAACGTGTAATATGATATCATAGATTCTAAATAATTTGATAGATTTCAAAAATAAAACATGTAAAATATGAAAATTTTATGGATTGATTTTGATTAATTGATTTCTATTTTACTACAAAATATACAACTGATTTTAATAGAAAATTATACATGATAAATGCTATATATATTACGAATACATAGTAAAGACTTATACTTAATTGCATCTTCCTAAATCGGTGCATAGAACATAATGTATCATGTATTGTAGCTAATTTGTTTCCCAAATATATCATATATTGATTGCTTTTTTGGTAAATTTTAAATATTATACATTCGAAAAAAGATAACAACGAAAATATGAAATAATCTAAAAATAATAAAAAATATACAAATTTTGGCAACCTGAATTCGATACAAACGGACATCATTTTGAATATTTTATTATAAATTAAGATTTGTTATTTAATCATATATTAATTGATTGGGATAATTTTAAAAAAAAAAATTTGCAAGAAATATTTTTTACAACATTCTTTTAAAATATTCTCTATACTGTAAGGATAACAAATTTAAAAAAATGCAGCAAATAATTTTAAAAAAATGACTTTGAAATCAAAAGTCGTTTATCTATAAAAAAATTATTATTATCATATTATATTATAACTCTTTTGGCATCATACAACTTTCATATAATAAATTTTTCTATATTTCTAATATAATAATAAAATAAATATCAATAATAAAGATATTTAGAAATATTTCTCTATCCTGTACATTAATTATGCTAGAACAATTAAATGCATGCAAATATATACATATATCATATAATATATTTATTTATAAATAAAGAAAGATTTAGAAATAATTGAAATAAAAATTAGCGATTTAATTAAATTTTATTAATATTTATGTTTATACGTTTTAAATTTTATATTAAATAAATATATTTCTAATGATATTAAAAATATCTATATTCTATATTCTTCTATATATCTATATTTATATTCTAATTTCTAATTTTAACTTAAATTTTATTTTAGCATAGTATAATTAAAAAAAAAAAATTAAATTACAAATAAAATTAAAAGTGAATAACATTTTTTATAAAAAAATATATTTTTATTTTAAGATGTTATCATAAAAAAATATAATGCATTTATATTAAAGTAATAAGTATAATAATCGAATAGATCTACTATTGCAAAAAATTTGAAATTCTTCAAATTTTTCAAAAATAAAAAATTATATTTTTATTCATAAGTTTGAATTTAACTACAGATTGAAATTATAGAAGGATTATTTATCGAAATTTATGAAATACCTTATATATATATATAAAATGGTAATAAAAAATGAAAAATTAGATTATATTAATCATATTATATATGTATATGTGTATATATAATATGTATAGAAAAATTCTTTATTTTAAAATTTTAAAATTCTGTATTCTAAAACTATAAAATAAAGTATAAAAAAATAGAAAATAAAAGCTATATAAAAATTAAAAAATTAAGAAAATTAAGAATTAGAATTATATTGTGCGAATTATCATCATGATTTAAAATTGTAAAAAAATATAATAAAAGTGATGTTTAAAATATTTATTAATTTAAAATATCAATATATGTTTAAGATAAAATTACATACTAATGAAAATCATGCATTTCTCATTTTAAAATTAATACTTGCAAATGTTCGTATTCAAAATCATTTATTTATTACTGTACCGAAAATTCCTTATACCTTATACTCATCTCATCAGCCAAATTTAGAATTTGACGACATATACAATGAAGAAAAAATAAACATTAAATATAATATTCACCATGCACAATTATCGTGTACAATGATAGAAAATTAAAATACATATAATATTTTTATTTTAGTGATGAAAAATAAATGAAAACTGAGCATAAAAAAGACTGTATATAATTAAAAATAAAATTTTCAAATAAAAAAAATTTTTTGACTATCAAAATGTTGTGTATTGACAATATATATTGAAATTTATCTTTTTATTAAACATTAATAATTTTATTTTAATTTTGTATTTATATTTTAGAAATTCATTATTAATTAACAAAAAAATTATATTATAAGAAAAGATAAAAATATAATAAAGTTTATTATGAAAAATAAAGTATATAATAAAGTATATAATATTTACAGACTTTTTTATATTTAGTTCTCAATTCTTAAAAAATTAAAAAAATTTTTTTTTTTAAATTTCTTTTAGAAATTTTTCTTAATACTTTCATTATTATGATATAGTATCATCTTGTATATTCTATTTCAAGATATTTCAAAAATTCAATTTTTGCAATATCTCATGTATTAAAATGTGTCTCTTAAATTTTAAAATTTAAAAAAAAACATATTCTTATACATTTTACAAAAATGT
>NW_006264085.1:109204-112040 GCF_000469605.1 Apis dorsata
ATATATTTAATATAAAATAATATTTTTAAAATTATTATTTATTTTAGTTCAAGTAATATTGAAATTTTTATGAATTGAAAGATAAATTTTTATATTTATATTTATATCTCTCTATATTTTTTAAATCTTTTTATCTAAAATAAATATTTATATAAGATAGATTTCAATGTGTAGTTATGCTTATAAAAATATGAATTTATATATGTATAAGTGTTTGCAACTAATCTATAGGGACAATTTTGAATATATACTATCTATATAATATATAGATATTACAATAAAATATAATTCAAAGACAAAAATTTTAAGATTATTTCTTTGAAATTTTTTTATAATTAAAAAAAAAACAATTAAAAAAGTTTTATATTATTTGGTGAATAAATAGCATTTAATAGATATTTTATGAATACGCGTGCATAGGCAATTGAAGAAAAAATTAATGATGAAAATGAGAAGTATACCTCCTGAATGCGAATTTTTTTGTGCTTGGGCACTGTATCATTTAAGGTAATCTTGCTACCCTCATTAAAGGGACGAAGATCCTTTGATGACTCAATACTCGGTGATGCGTCGACATTACGTCCAATTTCACCGGAAGTAGATTTCTTCACTCTATTTCCACATTTTTCTGCAGCTTCCAGGGGATTCACATAGAGATTACTGTCTGCTTCCTCAGTCAAATCACCCTGTGAAATAGTGCATTATTACATGCATTATATCATATATTTATATATTTTATAACATAAGGTTTTTAAAATTATAATATTCTAAAATATTCACAAATTAAATTAGTCAAAAAATATTTGAAAGAAAATTTAAATATTTTCAAGAGAAAAAAATGTTATGAAGAAATTGATTTTAGAAGTTAGTGAATTAAAAGATAAATTAGTTATTAGTTATTAGTTGTTATGTTTTTTGTCTTAATAGGACATGTTTTTTAGAATATTTGATTACTAAGAAATTATTATATTAATATCATTATATATTAATAGTTATATTAATATGAAATAAAAATAAGTTTTATTATAAATAAACTATTTATAATTTATAATTTATAATAAAAATAATAAAAATAAGTTTTATTATAAATGAACTATTTATAATAAAACTTATTTTTATTATAAAAAATTATTTGAATAAAAAGTATTTATATTAATATTCTATTTAAAAAATAAAATAAAATTAATTTTCAATAGTGCAATAGTTCAATAATACAATAGCTCAATGCAAAAAAAAGACAAAAAAAATAATTATTGTATTATATCTTTTTTAAATGAATTTTTTGTTTAAAGTAATCTTCTACACAATGAATAGTTTATATTGTTGTATATATAGCTGTATATAATTTAAAACATTATTTTCAAATATATATATTTTAAGATATATTAAAAAATCGAATTAAATCAAATCATCAATTTATTTAAAAAAAGGAAGAATTATGTATAAGTTTTATGTTATGTTTTATTTTTTATATTAAATAAAAATATGTACTTTTTTCAAAGTTGATTGAATTATTGTTACAAATTTTATAAGAATATGAATTTTATTACATATTCAATGTAAATACATGTTCATGATGCTAATATTAAATATTAATATAAATATTAATAATAAAAATATAGGAAATATAGAATATAATAAAATATTAGCAAAATATTGGCAAACATGCTAAAATATTTTTACAGCAGTTTATCAATCAAAATAAAAATAATTTAACGAAATGATTGAAAATATAATTGAAAACATTATTTTCTTTTTCATAAGTAAATATTTATCCTGAATTGAATTTTTTTTAAGTTCATATTCATTCTATTTTCAAAAACTCATTTATTATTATATATTTTTATAAAACTAATTTTAAATTTTAGGAATTTTTACTCTAAAAAATTCTAAATTATAGGAATTTTAGGTTTTAGGGAATCCTAAACTACATTCGATTTTATTCAAACTAAATTTGATAATTTATCTTTCAAGCTTATTAAAATTATTTACAAATTTAATTGAAAATTTTAGCATCTATTGTTAAATAGAAAAAAATATTGTAAATTGCGAATTTCATTTATTATAACATTTATTCGCATTAAAGTAAAAATTTATAATTTAATTCGGCAGTATGATAGTATTATACCTTATTATTATCCGCCGAATGACCAGCAGAAGAAACCTATGATAATTAGTATTCGTGTTGTTGAAACAATCAACGCAAAGATATATATACAATAACTTTGTGTATATTATATAATAAATAAAGAATAGTAAAAAAATTTTATAATTATATAAGTTATACATAGAATATAAAATAGCTGGTGCTTAAATAATTGATTGAAAATATTATTTCATGTCTATTCTATACATTGTTTTTATCAAAGAAAATAAAAAATTTAATCAATATTGATCATAAAACGTCAACTTTTTTGATATAAAATTTATTTTATAATATTATAATATTATTTAATAAATTTTATTGGAAGAATTAATGCAAATTTTTTCTGAAAGATTTAAAAATTATATTTATTAACAAGAAAAAATTTATATTGTATAATGTGAGAAATAAGAAATATTTGAATGTGTATACAGAATATTAATATATTCGTAGAATATTTTGGAAAGTTAATTTTAGAAACCAAATAAAAAGTATACAAAAAATATAGAATAATATTGAAATTTATTTATTATATATATATATATATAAGTTATAAGCAATTGAAGTTTGTGTTTATTAAAGCAAAATAGATAGAAAAAATTTTATTTTTATTTGTTCATTTCTTTTCATCTAACGAAAATTTAAATTACTTATGACTTAATAAATAAATCTCAACCAATAATTTTTGTATAT
>NW_006264085.1:112333-123351 GCF_000469605.1 Apis dorsata
TTATATTATATTTATTATTTATTATATTATTATTTTATATATTTTCGATATTAAAAATAAAAAAGAAGCATATACTTTAGTATATAATACTTTGTGTAGATCATATTAAATTATAATTATTTTAAGCAAATTAGTCTAATTATTACTTTAAAAATATATTAGTAAAGGAAATACATTTATACTGAAAAATATAAATTGTTATTTTATATAAAATTTTTATCATTATATTGATTTTTATGAAATATCATTAACTTTAAATGAAAATATATTCAATATTACACATTTCAATATTATATGTCAATTCTTATTGCTTTCAGTTTAAAATTAAATAATAGTAATAAAAGTTAAAGTTATTGTTTTAAACAATATTGTTTCTATGTTTGGAAAGATATAAAATATAATCAAGGGAAAATTGATACATATATTATATTTCTCAGAAATTTAACCTTATATAATTTATAATAGATATTCTGTAACAAACAAATTATAATAGAAATTTGTATATTTTAATAGATATCATTTAAATGGAAAAATTGTCAAATAAATTCACTTGATGATATATTAAAAATACTGTAGTAAAAGTTATTAATAAAAATAAACTAATAAAAACAACAGCTAAAAAATACAAAATCAATAAAATGATATTATCTAGATATATAATTAAATATAAAAATAAGAAAAATACAAATTTTTATCTAAATTTATATTATAACATCATAAATTTACAAACGAAAAAAAAATTACGAATAGAATATTTATTAACTTCAGTTAACTAAAATCTTAATTGTGATCTTTTTAATATTGTATGTATATAATGTTAATATTAATATTATGGATTTTGACACAAGTATTGAAAATATAGACAAAAATAAAGATGCAAGTTGTATTTATTGCAATTTTTTATACCAATATATCAAAATCAAATAAATATTAGATTTAATGTCAAATGCATTCCAAATAATCACAGACAATGTTCTGATATAATCATTCGAACAAAAACGTTTTATTGTTAAATTTATATGAAATAAACTATTTTGTTTTTATGTATTATCCCTTCCATATTTGTATATCCAGATGGAGAGATTTGAGACATTTATCAAAAAACATTTTTTAAATATGCAGAAAGATCATTAAAATATTATTTAGTTTTTTTTATACAAATTTTTTTTTCAAAAATGTATCAATCCTTCTCAGATTCCCCTATGTAAATAGATATACATACATATATTCATACGATATGAGTACAAATGACAGTTGTTAGTTTTATGTATAATAAAGGAAAAACATGAAAAATATTAATAATGATTTCAATTTAATATGTGTGTGTATGTGTATGTAAAAAACATTATTTCTTAGAGAACTATACAATAAATTTGGCTGAGAAGAATACTTCCTCTTATCTAATTGTAAATAATTTAAAAATTATTTTAAATATGAATGATATCAACTTTACTTCTGAATGAGAATTGATTGTAATGTATTCAGACTTGAAAAAAAAATTATATAAAATTTTTATAATTATATAAAATTATTTACATAATTATATTAAAAAAATTGTATATAATTATAAAACTTTATATTTTTTTTAAAATTATAATTTTAAATTTTATGTCGATTAAATATTTTTTATACTTTATAGTGATTTAAAATTTTAGGTCTTTTTTTTATTATCTTATATATTATATAATTATTGTTAAAAAAATAGAAAATTTCATTGTATATATTTCTATAAAAAAATTTAAACATATTATACATGTATGTATAATATGAATGTATATATTATACATATATATATATAATGTATTATAAAAAAAAAGAAAACAGAAAAAAAAGAAATATCAATCAATATTATGTATATTAAAACAAAGAAAAAATAAATATAAAAAAAGAAAACAATATGACACATAGATATTTTAGATTAAGATTGATTTCAATTTGCAGATTCTTGCAATCTATCAATTTCATGCTATACCTGCGAATGGGATGGATGAGTTTGACAGCTGGCATACGTATCAGAGCTGTCTATGCTCCCTTGCTCGTTGTATATTTTTCCATAATTTGTAGTATCCATTGGTTGCAGCGCAGATATCTTCATCTCTGTTGCGAAAATCTGTTGATGCACGGATGGTTCTGTTGACATGACTCCGGATCGCATCGACTTCATTTCCTGGCAGATGGGGTTACGAAAGTCGCTAGTCGCCAGTGGCATTATATTTTCCGCATCTCTGAACTCTTTGTATTCCTAGAAACATGACCAAGTAAAAAGTCTCGGTTTGTTGAAGACGAATCGCCGTAAACCAAGCGTCGCCTTCAACATCAGATGTAATCCTAAAAATTTACCTATAAAAATTTATATAAAATGGCGTATCTCTCATCAATAGACAATATTTATTTTTATTAGATCAAAAATATTCCATATAAATAAAATCAAATTTATTTATTTATTGAAGTTAAGAAAATCGGATCGAAGACAAAATTATCATTGTTGTAAATTTGTACATAAAATATTTTGTCATCTCATTACTAAATACTTTTTGATAATTAATTTTTGATTATAATAAAAACCATAATTATTCCATAGAAGAACATAATAAACCAATGGATGTTACAAGATTTTTTCTATAAAATTCTTTAATATTGTTTTTTAGTTTTTAAAATTTTTTTTAAGCAATAATTTAATAGATTTTTATATTTAATATTAATATTAGTATATTAGTATAATTTAATACTAATATTAATATATTAATATAATTTAATATTAATATTAGTATATTCTATTCTATAGAAACTAACTTAAATAAAAGAAAAATATTAATCTAATGAAAGCTACGCACATTCATTTAATTGAAAAAAAAAAACTTTTTCATATGTATATAATGTATATTCTATAAAATATATATTCTAAAAATAGAAAAGAAGGAAAAAAACTGATTTGTGTGCTTTCCAAATAATTAAAAATCTATTTAATATTATCTTCTTATTTTCAACATTATACTTGCCTGATGCAATCCAGAATTTTTTAATAATTTAAGAGTAATTTAAACGAAGTTAATACATATACAAGTATATATGTAGGCCTGTAATAAGGTGCAAAAACTTAAGTAAAATAACAATTGTTTGTTAATTGTATTCCCAAAGCTTGCCAGAACCTATTAGATGCAACAAATCACAATATGGACATTCATTGAATCATTCATAATTCAAAAATTCTATATATATTAGCTGATATCGTGCTTATTATTTTGAATATTTCTGTTTCTAAAAAATAGCATGCTGAAAGGATAAAAAGTAAAACAAGCATTGTTGAACCCATTACACGATATCAGATTGATTGGATTTTTCATTTTATTTATCAAATAGAATACAAAATATTCAGATATTTTAATTTTTTCTTTTTTTTTTTGTTAAATTTTGTTGATATATTTTATGAATATAAAAGTAACACAAAATTGTTTAAAGATTTATTAAATAATTTTTTCTAACAAAATTATGAATATGATTATGAATATGGATGTGAAAATAATAAGATTTGAATTTATTATGATTTAATATATAATAAATTAATAATAAATATAATCATTAGTCAATAATAAAAAATATCCTGAAAATGATTATTTATTTTGAAAAATATATTTTAAAAAAATATAAGACATAGATATTTGAATATATATACTGAAACAAGATATTTATTATATACTTATTTTTAAATATAGTCATGAAAGCATATAGCCACATTTTAATCACTAGATCCAATCTATTGATTATCGATGTTTCTATAAATTTCGAAGTAATTAACTATTTTGTGAAATACATTTCTTAACATTTTAAATATGAAAGATTTTTAAATTTTTCTTTAATATATACAAAGATGAATTAGATTTTTTTCTTCTTTGATCATGCACAAATTTGATGAATTTATTAATATTTTTTTGTTTATTAATAATAAATTGATTTGATTTATATAATTTTATTTAATTTTGATTTTAAGAATTATGAATTAATTTTAATATATATTTAATTTCTATTTAGAAAATATTTTTAAAATTTTTTCTAATTTCATTGTATTTCATCTTTTATTTTATAATAATATAATAATTATAATTCTTTAAACATAATAAATAAAAAATCTAAAATAAAAGAAAATAAATATTTAAAGATAAAAAGAAACGATTAAAATAAGTTATAATTGATTTAAATATTAATATTTTTTATTTCTATATTTTTATGTATTTTTTCAGATTTTATAAATAGATTTATTTAAAATTTATTTTTGTTGTATATTCTGATCAGTTTTAAGGCATTCCACTTTTATGTGAATGTGTATGAATTAATTCAATTTATACTTTATGAAGTTCATAAATGATCAATTTTTGTACATATATATACATGTATACAAAGGAAAATATTCTCATACTGATAATCATGTTAAAATATTCGCATTAATTAATACTTATTTATTAATATTTAATTAAAATATTATATGATTATATAATATTTATTATATATATTTTATTATATTTTATTTATTTATATATTATTTATTTATTTATTTATTATTATTATTATTATTTATATTTATTTATATTATTTATTATATAATATTTGAAAAATATGTATCATGTATATTTTATAAAATATTTTTTTTAGATAAATTATCTAATAAATAAGAAAAAAATAATCGCATTGTATAAATATGAATAAAAATTTATCAAGAAATAGAGATGAATATAAAAAAATTATTTAATAATCATATTTCATTAAATTTACGAAATATTTTTCATAACTTAATATAACAAAAAGAAAAAAATTTATTTGAAATATTACGCGTAAAAAAACAGAAAAATACATACAAAGTATTTCATTAAATATTATTACTTTGAATTACATCGTTATTATTATTCGCAGCGAAAAATGTTTTGATAAATATTAAATTATTTTAAAAGGTATATATATTAATATTAGTTTTTTGTAGATGGACTTATTAAGAACATATAAAAATCAACTTTCATTTCTTAAATAGAATCATATATTTTTTTATACATCAATTAATGCAGTTTTTAATTTTTTTTAAAAAAATATAATATCAATTCGATATATGTCGAAAAATTATTAATTTAGAAGATATTTTGATGTACATATTATTAAAATAATTATACTTATTAATAATAATTATATTTATTTATTAATTATTAACAAAAAAGATTCAATGTAACATTTATTTACATCTCGATATTTTTGGAATTGATAGAATAATGAATATAATATCTA
This sequence comes from Apis dorsata, assembly GCF_000469605.1. Lineage (NCBI taxonomy): Eukaryota > Metazoa > Arthropoda > Insecta > Hymenoptera > Apidae > Apis > Apis dorsata. The sequence goes on from NW_006264085.1 coordinate 117,602, forward strand.
TTCTATCTTATGATTTTCTTTTTATAAATAAAAATAAAATTGATTATTTCATTGGTACAAAATTTTATTGCTTTATGTATAAATCATATTTTTTATAAATTTTCTAATTTCATCTTTAGTTTAATTTTTTTTTTTGCGTAATATATTTAACTTCTTATTATTTACATAATAATATTTTTAAGTTATTTTTATAACTATTTTTTATTGAGATTAATATTAAAAATTTTAGATATTTGCTTAAATAAAAAATAAACGAGATCTTAAACAACAGTAAAAAAAAATATTTATTCTTTATTTTTAAAATTATATATTTATTTTTTATAATATATTAAATATATATAGCAGATGATGATTGTGGAAAAATAAATATGTGTTGTATTTAAAAATAAAAAATAAAGATTTGTTTTTACTATATTTTATAAAGATATGTTCATATTTATTTAAATGAATATAAAATTTTTATTTTAATTAAACAGAAAAAATTTGTTCGTTCTCGTACGATTTTATAAATATTTATATGCAATATTAACGATGGATAATTAATAGATATAGATATTAATGTAAAAATTATTTTTATTTATTTTAATTATATTTATTTTTATTTCGATAGATTTATCATTAAGCAAAATAGTCACGTTCTTAGAATCTGCTGAAAAAAGACACCTATAAAAAAGTTTGTCATTAAAGCATAAAAAAAATAATGTACATATTAATTTTTTATTTTTATTTTATTTTTTTTTAATTTCAAACTATAAGAATATAAATTAACACAATTTTAAAAATTATAATTTTTTAAAACAAATATCATTCTTACCATTTTTTAAAACAAATACCATTCTTACTTATATAAGAAGAGCTTTGATTTTCATTTAGATAGCATAAAAATCTTTAAGCATAAAACTAAATGTAAAAATCACTATATTCACTAATTATTTTATAATTCTTGCATTATTTGAAAGTTTTTCAATTCATTATGTTTTATAATTTCTTGTAAATATTTCCATTTCTTTATAGTATGTATATTTCAAATAAATTTTTGTTATTTACTATATTTAAATTATAAAATTTATATTACAAATTTAACAAAGTATGATTATATTTCGTTTCTGTTTTTTTATAAATTTTTATTCGTATTTATAATAATGCGAATATTTTTCTTTTGTTTATTAGATAGTTTATATAAAAACTTTTATAAATTGTATATCTATTTTTTACAAATATTGTTTGAATGCAATTATGTTTTTGTAATTATTCAATAAATAATTAATTTATACATCCATTGAAAATAAATATTGAAAATTATTCGAAAATTAAAATTTTATCTTTTTTTTGTATTTTAAATTTTTATTATAGCTTTTGAATCTTTTTATTTTAATTTTTTAATAAAGTTTTAAATAATTATATATATATAATTTTTTCTCATTTATTTAACGATATATAAATCGATATTTTTAATTAATAAAATTTGAAAAAAATTGAATGTTATTTATAAATCATTTTTTTGATTTTCATCCATAAATTTGAGATCGTGTATTGGGTTCAAATGATCCAAAATATGGATCGTTATTCATAAAAAGCATACATTCTGTGTTTCAAATTTATCATTTCGAAACAAAAATGCATAGAATCTAATAAAAATCCATAGAAAATAATAAAAAAAAATTGAAAATTGAAAGTGATTAAAAAGAGATGAAAAGATACGACCAATTAAAATTGAAGTACAAATACGCTCTGGAAATTGAAAAGTGACGATTGTATAAGTGTAACAGTATTATTTATCGACGAAATTCGAGCATTGCCTTTTATTTGGCCACTAGCTCGCGTAACAATAATTTTTGAAAATTATTGATATAAATCTATATAATTTTTTGTCGCGTAAACTTCGATTGTTCACATAAAATTTGATTATCGAAATTTAATAGTACTACGTGAGCAAGTGTCGCAACTGCAGAATCGTATTCGTCATTATTGCATTTGTTTCACCTGACTTTTTTTATCTATATTTCTTTTCTTATTTTTCGTTAATTGACATATAAATGGATTACAATCGCTAAAAATACTGTATATATTTCATAATTGTTGTTCAACATTAATAATATTTATTTTACCAATTATTGTTTAACAATAAATAAAATATCTACATGTATATTTTGTATACACAAAAATTATTATTCGAAGTTTTCAGAATCATTTTCCCAGTTATAGTTATATAGAATCGTTTATTAATTTCATTATTAGAGATAAAAATATCAATAATAATATCCATTACATTTTTTATATATAATTTTTTTAAAAAAATAAAATTTTAATGACTTCTTTTTAAATTCTAGATTTTTTGAAATGGATTAGCGATTCAATTTTTTTGATTTTTTCTGTATTATTTATATAAGTATGCTTATATTTATATAAATATATATTTATCAATTTAAATTTTATATATAATTGTTAAGCATTTTAAGAACTTATTATAAATTATAAAAACTTATTATAAAAACATTATTATAAATTAATTAATTGTTAGAACATAATGTTTCTAGCGATTGCTTTTAGTATGCATTGTTTTTAATATACATTTTAATAGATAAATAAAAAGAAAAGAAACAAATTATACGATTTTTGAAAGATATTGTAATTAATAAATTTATTACAATTTATTATAAATTTATTATAAATTTATTACAATTTATTAAATAAAAATACAACATGTTGACAAAGACGATTCAATATGACATTCACCAAATCAATCAGATTGTATATAATTTTATTCAATCATGCCACGATAATGAGATGAATGAAAATCTATGCGTGACTTGCTTTATACAGCCAATGAAATTGAACTCAAATCAATTAATATTATTTGTTTAAGACATTTAGTCATCGTATAAGATAAATGTCTTTAAAAAATAATTTTCTGCTTTCAAAAAAAGAAAATTTCAAAGAAACTTGAACAAAAACAATTATAAAAACAAAATAGAAAACATTAGTTGAATATTATGAATTTTTATCATTAAAAGAAATGTGATAAAAAGAAATATTAAGAAATTATTGAACTCTTTGAAAATTATTCTCATTTGAAATATTAAATTGAAATTAACCTTAATATTATATATATTTAATATAATAAAGATATCAATAATTTTATTAAAAATTCATAATAATAATAAAGAATATCAAATTTTAACATTTACTAATTCTAATGTTGTTATATTCTTGTAACTATTTCAAATAATTTTTAAAAATTAAATTCTCTGTTTTTGATTGTTATTTTATATAATGATTATTTTGTATATACATAAAAATAATATATCTACAAAATAATACACTTACTTTACCGATTAATTAAATAATTTGCATGAATTATTATTATATCAAATTATCAAATTTAAATTAAACTATCAAGTGTTCAAATATTGATGAATGTCATAAATTATATATATATATATATATCATAAAGTACTATAAATTAAATACAAGAAATATTTATATATAATATTTTTCATTTTTTACACGATAAAATGTTGAATAAAAGTATTTTTATATCTATGATAAAAATTTGAATATACTTGAATCTACACAACATAAGTATCAAAAATAAAAATAAAGTAATAAAAATATTATAAAAATATGTATATAAAAATATATAAAAATAAATAACAATATTTTTTATATAGATTATACATCTTGTTATTAATTTCATTATAAAATTATAATTATTGAAATGTTGAATTATGATATATATATTATGAATATTAATTATGAAATATTATGTAACATATAATATATAATTTGGCTTTGTTATATATATTTGCTATAATTTGTTATAGCAAATATTTGTTACTGAAGTATTTTAAATGAAATGTTTGGTGATGTTCAATTGGAATATTGTTTCATATTTGTCCGAATTATTAATAACTTGCAAACAAATTGCTTGAACATGAATAAATTCTCTTCCATATCTAGTTTACTCCAATGATTGCGTGATTCATGCACGAATTTAGCGTGCGAATTTGATATTTAATTTAAACTTGAAAGCAGGAAATTATTCATTAAAGAGGAAAAGAAAGAGAAAAAGAACGAGAAAATAGTATATTCGTTTAAATAAATATATATATAGTAGGCATATGCGAATAACTGCAATTTAAAATATTTTATCACATTATATATAAGAAATTATGAAAACAATATATTATGAAAAAATGAAATTAATTAATTACAATAATGAATAGAATATATCATTGGAAAAAAGAAAATAATAATTTTTTAATAAAATTTAATAAAAATTTATAATAATAATAAATAATTAAAAGTAATAATTAAAAATAATTTGCATAATTAAAAGTAATTTTTGCATGTAATGCAAAAATCGCATAAAAAATTTATTAAAAAATTATTGCAAGAATGATACTTTAATTAAATAAAATTAAAGATAATATTTTAATTATAAATTGTTAAAAAATGATCAAATAGATAAATTAATTATTTAAAAAAAAAAATCTTCATTTTTTTTAGATTTTTAATTCTATTTGTTTCAATTATAGAAATATTAAAAATATAGAAATATTAATTACTTAATAAATATAATAAAAGAAAAAAAAATTTACTTCATAAATACCTAATATTTACACTATGTCCAATGATTAGTATACCCAGTATCACAGATATTAAAAAGATATTAAATTTCTAAAACAATAGAATTTTTAAAAATAAAATATTTTATACTTTTAAAAAATATAATTGTAAAATTAAATTAAGAAATTAGTTTACATTAAAAGGATATGTGATTCAATATACAATTATTCATTACAAATTTAAAAAATTTTTTTTGGAATATAAATATAAAATATAAATATATAATTTTGCTCGGTTTTCTAGAATACAAGTCTATTTAAGAAAAATTGAATTTTTTTTTTAAATTTTCCTGTATATAATTTTCTAAATAAAATTAAGATAAAATAAATAAATACTATTAATCTTTTACAATCTAAATTTTTATTAAACTATATTATATATTATTAACTATATTATAAATTAGTTTTAAACTAATTAAGTAATAAATAAAATAAGTTAAAATAATGATATGAAATAAATCTACAAAGAATTAAAAAAATAATTATTAAAAAATAATTAAATAATTAGAAAGATTTTTACTTTCTGCTTTATCTACCAAAAAAAATCTAAAAATTAAAGTAATCACTACTTTTCTAGACATGCCACTGTGAACTGGGTAAATTTTTTCCTAGAGTAAATTAGAATAAACTCTATTTAGGATTAAGTGAAAAGGATTTATATATGATTAGAGCTGAAGGCATCAAGTTTAATGGTGTAATCTCACTCCAGACATAAACGATGATGACAATGCCCGTGCCTTGACCTATAAAATTGCGAGTTTACACGCAAGTCAAATTAGAGCTACGGTTGCGTCTAAAGCTTTGAATGAACTGATATCGTGTCAATGGAAAAGTTGTGCTCTGTTGAACTGAGAAGGGAGGCAGTGCATACACCCAGTGGACTATACATATGGACAAAGTTGTGCAACAGCTATAATAGAATGTATACAATAATAGCGGACAGACAATAGAAGCCAGGGGACAAACGAATACACTATCTCGCGCGATATTTATTTTCTTTAATGATCAGATATTGCTGGCAAAGATAAAAAGCAATAAAAATAAATCATAATATAAAATAGATCCAGAGAGAGAGAGAGAGAGAGAGAGAGAGAGAGAGAGAGAGAGAGAGAGAGAGAGAGA
>NW_006264085.1:123447-124507 GCF_000469605.1 Apis dorsata
TCCCAATTCTCTCAACAGCCCATTGGTGTATGTAGTGCCGCCTAAGGAAGAATGTTAGTGATCGTAAATACCTTCGTAGTACAAAAGCAACACTCGAATTCGCTAGGTATTTCATCATTTTTCTCGAATTTTCTGCTGTCTTTTTTCTCTTCATCCTACAATGTCACACACACAATTTCCTATTTTACTTTCCGTAACATACAACTCGTCCTGCTCGGATGCGATCAAATTATTTCGCTCTTTTTTTTTATCATATGAAAATTTCATTTATGATAAATATATACAAATATTTTTTGCAAAAATAATTTTTTTTAATTGTTTCAATTTCTCTAAAAATTGCTAAAAAATAGTATTAATAAATTTATTAATTAAATTTGTACTCAAACTAAAAAAATCAATAATCAATATTAAATCTTAATTAAAATTTTTTCAACTTAATAAGTATTTCTTTTCCGCTTTGATACAAAATAATTCAAGCGCTTCCCGAACAAGCGAACACATTAATTAATCCTTTGAAGCACGCATTCAAGAAAAAAATTTTCATGTGATATTAGTTACCTTGTTTCTAATCGAATAACTGTATCTCGAATAAAAGTTTTCGCAAGCAGTGTCGGTCATTGGATACAGTTATCGCATAATCCTCGTTCCTCATTATACATGTAACAAGCGAGAGATTCTTCAATTTCTATAATGAAATGGAGCACCTATTATCAACGGTGCTTTAAAAGAAAACACGAACGAAGCAATATATGATCACGTGGAGCCAGAGAGAGAAATTTCTCATATTCAAGGGAAAAAAGGAAAATGTATTACAATTGTGTCAATTTGTTAAAGAAAAGATGTTTGTAATGCATACCAATACGTAAATCGTGGTGTATATAAACTATTTTTTTAGAAAAAAATGTAAAACTTTTTTTTAAATTTTTTTTCAGAATTTTAATGAAAATATAATTTCTTAAACAAAAACTATATTTTTCAAACTTTCAATTTAGTTCAAATCAATTTATAATTTTGTTTTTATATTAATTTTGATTATATATATCACATATATGATATATAT
>NW_006264085.1:124977-125259 GCF_000469605.1 Apis dorsata
AGTTTGAAAATTTAAATTGAATCATATAATTGTATAATCATAATTATATTGAATCATACATGAAGATAGCTATGTTTTAAAATATTTGAAATACATGAAATATGCAAAATTTGAAATAAAATTATGATTAAAATAAAATTTATTAGGTATATGCACTTATGTTATATATATATATATATAGCATATATATAATATAAACTTTTAAAAATTGATAATTTTTCATCAAATATTTAACAAAAATTTATAAAAAGTTTTTAATTCTATAAAAATTCAAATTAAATA
>NW_006264085.1:125291-126284 GCF_000469605.1 Apis dorsata
TAATTTTATATATAAAAAAAATTAAATTTATTACGATAATAAAAAAGAAAAAGAGAAATTATTTTTTTTTTTAATCTTGCTATGGTTTTTGATTTTATCATTCCTTAAAAATATCGATCAAAATTATTATGAATATAATTATTAATATTTTCTTGACATTAAATTGAAATTTTTGTTTCCAGTCAAAAATGTATTAAAAATAAATAATTATATATAAATTTTTTATGCAAAAATGTTGAATCACAAGATAATGATAAAAAATAATCATCAAAATGAAATATTTTGATATCTTTACTATAGTAAAGTAGAAAAATAAATAGTATATGATAATAAAAAATAAATAGTAATAATTATACTATATTAGTTTTATTTTTATTTAAAATTATAAATTATTTGTTGGTGAGATTACTACAAATAAGGCATAAATCTTTTTTGTTATTGTATAATTTAAGATTTATGTGTTATGTATCTTCAGTAATTATGTATCTTCTTATTTTATGTTTGTTTACATACTTAATAAATTTCTTTTCAATAATAAGTTACTTCGACAATAAACATTTATATATTTCGAGAAATTATTATCATAGTTATTGTAATTATTATATTATCATCTATAAATTGTTATAAATAAATAACTTTAATAGAATGAACCAATTTTTTAAATTATATCTATTAAAAAAAAGATATAATATTTTTAATATTTCTACATTTTCTTAATTCTTTAATTAAAAAATAAAATTGAAAAAACAAATTTTTATTTTGAATATTTTTTTAAAATTTTAAGTGTAAATCTTAAATAATTGAATGATAGCAAGATTAAGAATAAAAAATATGAAAAGATATTATATATTATGAATCTAAATATTATTAAAGTATTTTATGATTGATTATAATTATTTTAAGACAAGTTTTCTTACATATATTAAAAATTATATTAAAAATATAAAATATATTAATAATATATTATAATATATATATAATAATATATTAATA
>NW_006264086.1:0-10382 GCF_000469605.1 Apis dorsata
TATATATTTTTATATATTTAATAGTTTCATATATTATTTATATATTTTTTATTTATTATATACATATATAAATTTATTATTTATTATTATTATATTAAATTTTTTAAAATTATTATAAATATATATTATATATATTATAAAAATATTTTATTTAATTTTCAGTGAAGGTCATTATTTCATAAGATGGCTGATTCCAGCGATTTGGATCGGCAAATAGAACAACTAAAAAAATGTGAAATTATCAAAGAAGCTGAAGTTAAAGCTCTTTGTGCAAAGGCACGAGAAATTCTTATTGAAGAAAGTAATGTACAAAGAGTTGATTCTCCAGTTACTGTATGTTTTTATAAAAATAAAATGTAAAAAATTATAATAATTACAATTTATATAAGATGTAAGTTATTTTTAGGTATGTGGAGATATTCATGGACAATTCTATGATTTAAAAGAACTCTTTAAGGTTGGAGGAGATGTACCAGAGACAAATTATTTGTTCATGGGAGACTTTGTTGACAGAGGATTTTATAGTGTTGAAACATTCCTTCTTCTTTTGGCATTAAAGGTAGTATAAAATTTTTTTATTTTTTATTATATTTTTTATATTATGTGTATTATATTTATTTTACATTTATAATATATAATATAATAGTTATTAATATAATTATAGGTTCGTTATCCTGATAGGATTACATTAATAAGAGGAAATCATGAGTCTCGACAAATTACACAAGTTTATGGTTTCTATGATGAATGCTTACGTAAATATGGCAGCATTACAGTTTGGCGATATTGTACTGAAATATTTGATTATTTATCTCTTTCTGCTATAATTGATGGAAAAATATTTTGTGTTCATGGCGGATTATCTCCAAGCATTCAAACGCTTGATCAAATAAGAACTATAGATAGAAAACAAGAAGTAAGAATTATATTTAAGTTCATAATAAAAAGAAATAAATTATATGTATGTCTTTAATATAAACATACGATTTAATAGAATATTTAATAAATATATTCTTGTAGGTACCACACGATGGTCCAATGTGTGATTTACTTTGGTCAGATCCTGAAGATACTCAAGGTTGGGGAGTATCCCCACGTGGAGCTGGTTATCTTTTTGGAAGTGATGTTGTAGCACAGTTTAATTCCGCAAATGACATTGATATGATTTGTAGAGCACATCAATTAGTTATGGAAGGATATAAATGGCATTTTAATGAGACTGTTTTGACCGTTTGGTCAGCACCTAATTACTGCTATAGGTATATATAATATATATATATTTTAAAACATAAAAGAATGATTTTGATTTTTCATAATTTTAATAAAATTTTTTAATAGGTGTGGAAATGTTGCGGCAATATTAGAATTAAATGAACATCTTCAACGAGAGTTCACAATATTTGAAGCAGCACCACAAGAAAGTCGAGGAATACCTAGTAAAAAGCCCCAGGCTGATTACTTTTTATAAAAAAAATTTAATTAAAAATGACTGCATAAACTAAAATATTTCCAAATGTTTTTTTTTTTTTTTAAAGAAGAAACTATTTCAAATGATTGCATGATATGTATTTACACAAACTTAAAAAGAATTCATATAGAAAAAAAGTTTGATCGTGAAAATATTGTAGACAAAAGCTAATGTTAATTAATTTGTAAATGAATATTACCAACAGACTGCTATCGATATTGAAAAAATATCAATTTGATATAATAAATATTATGAGTACATGTGTTTTTCAATATCATATTTTTATTAATAAGAAAATCAATATGATTCTATAGTATGTATTATTTAATTTTATTTTTCATGATAGAAGTAAACATATTTTAAAAAAATATGCATTTTGGAATTAATGATAATGCTTGCATGAGAAATTCATATATAAATGAAAACATTTATATATGAAATGAAAATAATAGATATAATACCGGTAAATTTCTTTTACTGTTATTATTTCCTATTTAATTTTTGTAATTATTTCATATAAAGTTCAATTTCACACATATGTAGAAAAAAATTATATTTTGTTCTATTTTACATTGTACAAACATTATGTATGAATTAATTTATAACTAAATTTTAGCATTTGAGGATAATTATTTTTATTATCTTTCTAAAAATTTATATCTTTACATTTTTATATATTTCAAATAAATGAAGATTTTTAATAATTATTTTTTTTAAAAAGTAAATAAATTTATTACATATATTACATATATTATTTATTACATGAATTAAAATATCAAACTATTATGAACTACTATTATCATTAGATTATTATGAATTTTGAAAATAATTTGGTAAATTTAAAAACTTATATTACAATATTTTATAAAAAATAATTGATCATAATCATTTAAAAATTTAATTATAATTTTTATATTTTTTTTTATTTATATAGAAATTCATATATTAAATATAATATATAAAAAAGAATACAAATAATTATAACAATAAACTTTTAAATTACGTAAATGATAGGTTTTAATAAAAAAAAATATGTACAAACGAAAATAAAAAAAAAATATATCACAATATAATTTCATTAAGTAAAATATTCATTTTGTTTTTTTTTTTTTAAAAAAAAAAAAACAATATGTATATTTTCCTTAATGAAAATATATTGTGATATATTTTTTTTTATTTTCGTTTGTACATATTGTTTTTTTTTTTTTAAAAAAAAAAAAACAATATGTATATTTTCCTTAATGAAAATATATTGTGATATATTTTTTTTTATTTTCGTTTGTACATATTGTTTTTTTTTTTTTAAAAAAAAAAAAACAATATGTACAAACGAAAATAAAAAAAAAATATATCACAATATAATTTCATTAAGTAAAATATTCATTTTGTTTTTTTTTTTTTTCATAAAATATTTAAAATATTTTATTTCAGATGATAATGTTTATAAATAATTAAATTTACATACAAAATGTTAATATATTTATAATATCTTTGTATTAGTTTTTTTAATATTAATTTTATTTATTAAGATTGTAGTTTAGATTTGCATTAATGAAACTAGACATAAATAGAATAATATGATTTCATCATATTGATGTCTCAATTTATCTCAATTTATCTCTATCTTGTTTCATATAAATAAATTTGATTAAAATTGTTTATAATTTATTAAATAAATCTTAATATTTTATTTTATCCTTTAAGATCGATTTTCCAAAAATGTTTCATAAATATATTAAAATATATCCTGTATATTTAAAAGTATTTATTTAATAATACAAATAATACAAATATTATATATATATATATATTATTTTATTTTTAAAATATTTTTGTCAAAATATTTATATGATGATTCTAAAAAAAAGTAAAAAATCTATATTTTATAAAATAAAAATTATAGTATACATAACAGATAATTTTTTTTAAATATAAGAACTATAAGTAAACATGAAATATTATTATTTTATTTCATAGTTTTATTTTCTTTATATATTGGCTATACTACTAACTATTATGTTTACTAAAATTGTTTCTCTTCTTGAAATAAAATTACTTAAAATATTTGATGCATAGAACATTTTAATTAAATGTACATTAAATATTGTGAAATTAATTAATAATCTATATTTATTAAAATATTGTGAATGATTCATTATTTACATAATAATGACATAATTGATGTATATGTGGTAATTAGCTACTTATAATAAACTAACCTATAAAATTATGGATATTCCAACTCCTTCAAATGTAAATCATGGATTTTCGCATAATACTGATGGATTTTTAAATATATCTATTGAATCTCCAAATTTGGATCCATTATCAACAAAACGTAGAAGGTGTTTATTAATTTTACATTTACATATAAATAATGTATTAACAAATAAAACTGATTTTATATCTATAGAGCAAAGAATATAAATATGAGAAAGAATAAAAATATAAAATAAAAATATGAGATTAGTTTTGATCAATATTGTATTATTGTAGTATTTATAATTTTAACAAATTATATTTCACATATTATGATAATTGAAATATTTTCCCATATCAATTGTTAATAATTATTTTTGTTTTGTTTAATGAATGTTTTATGTTTTATAATTGAAAATTTCTATGCATGTTTATAAAATGAAATTTATTTTAATTATTTTGTGATTAAAGAATATCATTTTGTGTTAAAAAAATATAAAATGTAAATTATATTATAATAATCATATATTATAGTATATTATATAGCATAATATAATATAATATATAATATAATATATTAATAAAAATTTGAATGAAAATTTTTGATAAAAAAATAAAATGACAAATTAGAAATATGAAATACTTGATTGATAGCAATATAATTAAAATTTTTCAAAGACTTTAAAAACAAATTATAAATATTATAGAATTATAATGCTTATCATACAAATTATTAGATCTATGATTTTTGAATTCAAAAAATATAATTTATGTGATTATTTCAAAACAAATCATTTGTTTAGTTGGGATTGCTTTATTTTATATTTAATTTAATATAAAATTCATTAAATATTTATAAAATATTTTATAAGATATTTTATAATTTTAAAAGATATTTGTAGAAATTTATATTATTGTACAGTTATGTATTGTACAGTCATTAATAAAAGATAATAATATTTAAACTCTCTGTGTAAATATTATTCTCTTTTTTTAAGATTAAATAATACAAATATGTAAATCATACAAATATTTAAACCATTTAATAGAATTCATAGACTATTATTAATTCTATTAATATATTTTTATTATAAAAGATAAGTATATTTAGAAATAATTATATAGTATTTTAAATAAATAATTAAAGTAAATATTACTGAATAAATTATAATTTCCATAATTCAATTTGTTTAAATTTTTGATACTAGATTTATACTTATAATGAATAAAATTTAGTTCTTGATTAAAGATTTATATATTTATTAAATAAATTTAAATAAAAAAATATATTAATAACAAAATTTTGTATATTTTATTAAACTTTTAGTTCTTCACGTACAATAAAACGTAGAAAATTTGATGATGAACTTGTTGAAACAACATTTAACTTACAACCTCCAGCTACAAGTACAAAATCTGCTGCTAGATCTAGAACTGTCTCACTTTCTACTACTCCAATAGAATCTGCTGTTCCACAACAAAATGCATCAAGTCCCATTCAGATTTCTACAAATGTTTCTCAATCAGATAGATGTAATAGACGAACAAATAGACCAGGAGCTTCAAATGCTCCAGGACGAAAAAATAAAAAAAATAAAAATCATTCACATTCTGTGAATGCAACAAAAGATTTAGGAAGATGGAAACCAACAGATGATTTAGCACTAATTACTGGTGTACAGCAGACAAATGATTTAAGAATGGTATTTATTTTTTTTCTGTAAATACTTATAAATAATATAAAAAATCGTTATTATTAATTGAGTGATATTATTATTTTCTTTAAAAATTGCTAAATAATAATGATAATAAAAATTCATTAATGCAACATATTAATTAATGTAATCTGTACAGGTACATAGAGGTACAAAATTTTCTTGTCGTTTTACATTACAAGAAATACAACAAAGATGGTATGCTTTGCTATATGATAGTGCAGTTTCAAGAGTTGCAGTTCAAGCTATGCGTAATTTACATCCAGAATTAATTGCTAGTGTACAAGCAAGAACTTTATATAGCAAAGCAGAGGAAGATCTTTTGGGTACAATAAAATCGGTAATTAAATATTTTAATTTAATAAAATTATTTATATTAGTAAATATAAGATGTATTTAATAATTATTTTAAATTTCATGTATTTTTTAAATAATAAGATTTTTTTATTTTTTTAGACTTCTCAACCTACAGTAGAAGTATTTCAAGAACTTCTTGAAGCTAATGCTCATACATTTTATTCTGCTCGAACGGCAAAAGCTTTATTAGCTCATTGGCAGTTAATGAAACAATATCATCTTCTTCCTGATCAAACTGTACAAAGCTTACCACGAGGTGAACATGTTCTTAATTTTTCTGATGCAGAAGAGATGATTAATGATACAGAATTAATTGAACAAAAAGATGAATTAGTAGATGCAGAACTTATTGCAGCAGATAGGAGAAATAAAAGAGAAATAAAAGTGTTAGAAAATGAATTGAGTAGATGGCAAGTTTTAGTTGATAGTGTAACAGGAGTAAATTCACCAGATTTTGATAATCAAACTTTGGCAATACTTAGAGGAAGACTTGTTAGATATTTAATGAGATCACGAGAGGTAATTTAAAAAAAATATCATTATATTATTTCTGAGAGAGAAAAATATATATATATATATATTTTTAGAATAATTATTTATAAATTTTAGTAAGATTTTAATATTTTTAGAATTACATTATATGAAATATATTTTTTATTTGAACTTATTATTTATTCTTTTATTCAACTACTTCATATTTTAGATTACTGTAGGTCGTTCAACAAAAGATCATAATGTGGATGTAGATTTGACATTAGAAGGTCCAGCTTGGAAAGTTTCACGAAGACAAGGAACTATTCGATTAAGAAATAATGGAGATTTCTTTCTTTCTTCGGAGGGAAAACGACCAATTTTTGTAGATAGTAGACCCATTCTTGCAGGAAATAAAATGAAGCTTAACAATAATAGTGTAATCGAGGTATTAAATTGCATTTTTATTATAAAATGAAATATTAAATAAAAATTTAATTTCTTCTGTATAAATAATAGTGTATATAAATAATATTATAATATTATAATATTATAATATTATAATTATTATATAATTATAATAGTATTATATTTATAAGAGATATAATATTTTCTATGTCATTTTTTAGATTGCAGGTTTGAGATTTATATTTTTAATAAATCAAGAACTAATTTCTGTTATTCGTCAAGAAGTAGTGAAATTAAATTTAAAACCATAAATATTCTATTTCATTCCATAATTGAACACTAAATGATGTATTTCTTTGTAAACGTTCATTATATTATATAGAAATTTTGTATAAAGTATACAATTGTTTCATTAAACCAATAAATTTTGCTCAATTTTGTATAATTTTTTCCTGATAATATTAATTTGTATTGAATTGTATTGAAGATAATATAATAATATAATTAATAAAATGAAAGGAAAGGATGAAGAATTTAATGATAATGATAATTTGATAAAAAATAATATTAATACAGTTAGAAATAAATATATGATTAATATATAAGTCATATAAAAATCCAAAATAAATTATATTATAAATATTACATATATTTATAAGAAATAACTGCATTATAAAAATTATAATATTATCTTAAAAAAGAAAATTAACAAATATTGTACAATAATTTTATATTTTAATAACATTTTATTTTATATTGAAAATTTTGTTAACAATAAGTAGCAATTTTTTTTTTCAATTATATCAAGGTTTATATACTAATGATTACCATGCTATACATGTCTACCCCAATCATTATTCCATCTATTCCATCTATTCCAACTATTTTCTATTTTTTGAAAATAATAATAAAATAATTATCAATTTTATTATTAATAATGTTACTTTCAAAATGATTTTTATACTTTTCATTTATGTGATATATATTACGTTATTTGTGCTTCGATTAGAACTATTATTATTTCTTTTGTTTCATCATTCATTAAATTCATCAAATTAATTATTAAAGATATTTTATAAAAAAATTTTATTTATATCTTCATAAAAAAATATTAATATATATAATTATGAATTAGAAATAAATAAAAAAAACATCAAATACGTAGAAAATATAAAAGAATTAAATTTTATAATAATGAATTAAAAACTTTACATTATCTAGATATTTTGTAATTTGATACATTTTAATTTATTTATTTTATAAGAGCTTGCATCAGCATCTATAGTCGTTGAAATTGTTTAAGAAAAGTTCATTTTGAATAAACAAATATCAAAGAATTTTCTAAATAGTCTGCCAAGATTATTATTATAAAAAAATATGTGAAAATAAATTTGTTTTTTATTTATATATAATTAATATATATTTATATATATTCAAAATATTGTTTTCGTATAATTGAAAAAAATTGAAAAAAAACAATTTGAATATTTCTAAATGAAATTATATATTATGGAAAAATTATATAATGATAAAGTAATGATAAAATAATAAAATTTAAATAAATTAAAAATTAAAAAGCAATTTTTCAATTTGAAAAAATAAGATCATAGAATATAAAAATATATTTTTTCAGATCTAAATTTGAAATTTAGATATATCACAAAAATAATTATAATATAAAAAAACATTCTTTTAGATTAAAACTAAAACAAAAAAAAATTTGTATGATATTAATTACAAAGATAAAATTTTTTTCTTTTTATAAAATAATTTTTATAAAAGTTGACAAAAATTTGCAACTTTGAAGACTTCTTTATCTTTATTTGAAAAATTCTATAACATTTTAAAATCGATTTCAAAATGAAATGATTCATTTGCGTTGCATTCACATATGCAAATAATTGATTCAAATTCAATAGATTTTTCATTTATTAAATACACTGGTCAACATTTTTAGTAGAAATTAAGATTAAATCACTTAAGATTGACTTTATGTTTAAATTAATTATAATTCCCGATGATAGAAATTTGTTTTGTTAATATATAAACTTGTATTGTTAGTTATAAAATTAATATGAATTTAATGTAAAAATGAATCATTTGTAAAATAAAATAGAAGAACTTTATTGAAAAAAAAAATTCTTCATATGATATAATAATTTCTTTTCTTAGAAAAACATACGAAAAATGTAAAATTATATAAAATATATATAAAAAAAAGTATTTTTCTGTATTAAGAATATGAATAAATTAAATTTTTGATTAATATGTATTTATAAAATTTTATTAAAAAAAGAAAATTTTATTTAAAAAATTATTTAATAAATCTGCATGAAAAAATAAATGTTAAAAAATATTTGGTTTTATGATGCATCAATTTATTTGATAAAAGTATAATGTAAATATATTATTTGCTAAAAAATATCATTTAGTAATTACTAAATAAGTACTACATTTAATTAAAATTATATGATTATGGAGAAGAAACCCATTCAGGCCAACTTTGAATTTGTTTATAAAGTTCAAATCCAGGACTTTGCGTAGCTATAACTTGTTTACCCCCGATTACCCGAACATCTTCCCTAAGTATTCCTTGTGATTTACCACAAAGAATTAATTTATGTGCAGCATTCAGCATTTTGTTACTTGCACTTTTTTCTAAATAATAAATTATTAAATTTAAATTTAATATAAATTTATAATTAAAACTAAATTATAAAATAAAGTATAAAAAAAATACTTTGAAAATTTCCTATGAAAGCAATTGAAATAGATTTTTTATTATATCCATATGTATGAGCACCCTCATGATTCCAGCCACAACCTTCGTATATATTTCCATC
Source organism: Apis dorsata (assembly GCF_000469605.1). Classification (NCBI taxonomy): domain Eukaryota; kingdom Metazoa; phylum Arthropoda; class Insecta; order Hymenoptera; family Apidae; genus Apis; species Apis dorsata. Next base: position 9,462 of record NW_006264086.1, read on the forward strand.
TCCACCAATTAAAAATCTGTTGAATAATAATAATAAATAATATATTAATTATTTTATATAATTATTATTTTTATTTTATAAAAAATTTAAAATATAAATAATTTTTAACAGATTTTTATAAAATTAATAAGATATAAAAGTAATCAATAAAGAAAGAAAATTTTGTTAATGAAATAAAATATATTATTAATTATTTTGAATTAAATATTTTATTATATATATCAAGTATATCATATTATATTAAAATAAAAAAAATAAATAGATAATTATTCAAAATGATACTTAAGAATATCCGATATCATGCCATTCATTGGTATCCATGTGATAAGAACGAATATTTTCGATATTAGAAATACATGTATCTTTGGAATTACATTCTGAAGAAACTGTATGATGAATTATAACATATGGAATGGGAATAATTAAATAATTTATATTTTTTGCTTTTATATTAGTCCATTGGTTCCGTTTGATAATTTCGGAGCAATTTTCGTCTCCGCCTAGAAAATAGAAATTTTAAAATAATTATAATTCATATTTCTAATTAATAAAATTATTTATTTTATTTTATTCTATTTAACATACAACAATATTTTTAATTATTGACTTGAATTTAATAAATACGTTATTACAAAATAATTTTCAAATGATGATTTTAAATATCAAAATGACATATTTTGATAATATGGTAATAATATAATATATAATTTTGTTTATTATCTAAGTATATGTATATTTTTATTAATAATATATATATATATACATATATAATTCTTATATTTTGGAATAGATTAAAGCAACGAACAATTTGGAACGTTATATTGAATAATGAGAATAAGAATAACGAGAAAAAAAAAAATTTCAAATACTCAGCATAAAATTATCTTTTAATATGTTATTATACACAAAGATAGAGAATAT
>NW_006264086.1:10618-11940 GCF_000469605.1 Apis dorsata
ATTGTAAAATAATGATAAAGGAATAATTTTAAGAAAATTTGTATATTTCTAATTTTTAAATACGAATAAATTCAAAAATTACTTATATATATATATATATATACATAAATTAAATTATTTATATAAATATTCTTAAATAATAACATTTTAATTTTTTGTATCTTTTTGTTTTTTTATCAATATAAATAATATGTATTAAATATATTATTAAGCAAAAATCTCAATTTTATAAACTAATATAACTAATATAACCTAATAAAGAAAAGCAAAAATGAATATTAGGGAATTTATTGGTAATAATTGGTATTACATATATATATGTATATACATGTATGTATATATTTCTAAATAGTAATCATAGCTACAGTGCATCCATCTACGAGCGTCGGCTACCGATGTCCGCCGCGGCGGCGACAGAGTCAACATCCGGCGACGCAGAGATGCGCACGTTTCGGCGCTCGCCGAGGGAAAAGGGACGCCGCGATCGTGACTTTGGGACATGAGAGCGACAATGAAGCCCACCAGCCTACACAGCAGCACCTGAGGAGCACGTTCGCTTCCAGCAGTACGTTTTACAAGGAATTCGACCGGTTTACTTGGGATTTACCTAGGTTTCGGTCTTTGGTCCTAAAGTTTATTCTGAAACGATCGAAAGGCTACCTTTTCTACCAACGAGGTAACACACCTCTTCCTTTGAATCGTGAATGGTTCTATGATTCTCTTTTTTAAATAGAAATTATTAATAATTGTACGATCTTTTGTTGTCTAATTATCAAATCCTTTTATTCATATGCGAATATATATTTCAAAAATCTTACAAATTAAATTAGTTATGAATACAACTTAATAAATATATTTTTACTTATTCTATAAAAGTTTTTATATTTATGTAGATTTGTGTATATGACAATTATTTTTTAGATTTTTATTTAAGAAATATGTCTATATATTTTATTAGTATTACTAAAATTTAATTAATTATTTTTTTTATATTTTATTTTTAAAATATAATTTAAATTAAAAAAATCATTTTATTTAATTTTTTTTTATTAAAATTGCTTAATTATTCATTTAATGTTTGTTTATGTATAGTATTTCAGAAATATATAAACTATATTTAGTTTATATATTGAATTTGTTTCATTTTGATTTTAAGTAATAATTATTTTGATTTATATAATTCAATTTTTATTTTTTCAATAAAAATTAAAAAATAAATATGTAAATGTATGTAAATATGTTCATATTATGATATTATTAATTAATTTTATATATATAATTTTATATATGATATTATTTAATTTTATATATTTCAAAAACTC
>NW_006264086.1:12166-21656 GCF_000469605.1 Apis dorsata
TTTTTATAATTTCTATTTGAATTTTTATGTAAATTTATATTTATCAATTCAATATATTTTTAGTTAACCTTAGCATAATCTATTATATATTTATTAATTAATGTGTATTTTTATATTATAAAAATAAATTGTACTAAAATATCTTCTTACATATAATTTTCTCATATTTTATTCAAATTTTAGGTAAAAATTATTCATTCCTTAATTTTTGGTGAAGATAGACTATCGTTAATACTAAAAGTATTTCTCTTTTACGTATATTGACTGAAGAGATTCGCAATATCCATAGTTAAGAACACAAGGTTTGTTCAATTATTTAATTCATAATTTTTTACTTATTTATTATTTATTTTTAATAAAAAAAATGATAAATATTTTATTAAAAAATTTTTTTTTAAGTACTAGTCTATTTTTTGAAAAAAATATGTTATATTATTATAACAAAAATAAATTATTTTAGAGCCATGTCATCAGGCGCAGGTTCCAGTGGAACTGGCCGGGGGCGTGGTTCATCACTGGCAGACAATAAGCCAGAGAGCAAAGAAGCGAAGCCTAATCCAAAGATGTCAAAAGCTTTAGGAACATCCGCCAAAAGGTAGCACATCCATCATCCAAAATTAAAAAGACTCTGCCATGGAGACTTAACAAGAGCTTAAACTAATCTTCTTGTCGCAGGATACAAAAAGAATTGGCAGAAATCACATTAGACCCACCACCAAATTGCAGGTTTGATTTTTTCTTTAATTTTTATTCTAATACTTTTATTATTTTAAAATAATTTGTACTGTAAAATTAAAGTCTGATTTTTGTTATTTTTTATATTTAAAATTATTGAATAATATATATAACTTTAGTATTTATCTTATAGCGCAGGACCTAAGGGAGACAATTTATATGAATGGGTATCAACAATACTTGGACCTCCTGGTTCAGTTTATGAAGGAGGAGTATTTTTTTTAGATATACATTTTTCTCCAGAATATCCTTTTAAACCTCCAAAGGTATGTCTATAATCAATTATAATAATATATCAATTATGAATTATTCAACAAATTTTGTAAATTAAATTATTTATTATTTTTTATTTTTTTTTCATTTATCGAAAAGAATTAATATATAAATATCATCATCATCATCATCATCATCATCATCATCATCATCATCATCATCATCATCATCATGTGAAACTAAATTTTAATAATTGTTTATTTATTGATATATAATAATATAATTTTAAATTATAATTCATTAGAACTAAATGAATAGAAATAGTTTTTTAGTTAAAATAGGAAAAAGCAATAATTTATATTTAAAATATTTTGTGTTTCAATAATGGATATTACATTTAATTTATAAAGACAATATATATAGCAAATTAATATATATAGAATAATAATATATAAAAGATATTTTAAATAAAATCTTCATAATTTCTATTTATTTTTTTTTTCGTAAGTTATGTTGCATAATAGAATAAAAAAATCTGTTATAACAGAATAATTTTTTAACATTTTCTTTTTTTTTTACAAATGATTTATTTAACAAATAGTTATTTTAAAAGTTCTGAAAAAACATATGAAATTATTAATATATAATTAATCACTAATACAATGTTTTTAGGTTACATTCCGGACACGAATCTATCATTGTAATATCAACAGTCAGGGTGTAATTTGTTTAGATATATTAAAAGATAATTGGTCTCCTGCATTAACTATCTCAAAGGTTCTATTATCTATTTGTTCTCTCTTAACAGACTGTAATCCAGGTAAAATCTATATATCATATATTTATTAAATATATATATATATAAAATTATGTTCAATAAATATATTATATAATATAGGAAAATTAATAAATTAATTGTTACATATTTTAGCGGATCCTTTAGTAGGAAGTATAGCAACACAGTATCTACAAAATAGAGAAGAGCACGATCGCATAGCACGGCTTTGGACTAAGCGTTATGCCACATGAATAACTTTTTGAAAAAAGTTGACTTCCTTGTTCCTTCAAGACGAACTTAAGGAAAACTGTTTAACTACATTAAAATTTTGATTATTCGGACTGATCAATTATTTTTGATAAATTAATCAAATTTCTTCGATTAATCGAATATTATTTATAAGTTTATATTTGTTTAATATAGTAATATTTCTACATTATAATTAAAATTATTCGCATTTTTTTTCTAATCAATTTATAGTATCAATTATTTGATCGATTTCCTTTATGCTTTTACACACATATATATTTTAATTGATAAATTATGTACATATACATATATATTTTTCTTTCATTATTTATAATCGCTTTCTTGAACCAATATTATATATTATAATAAAATTAATGAAAAGTAAGTTATGTTAACAAAAGTTAAAACTTCGTTTATTCGAAGAAATATCTAAAAATTTCTTTATAATTTTGAAATTTCAGTTTATAGTTGAACTGTTATGAAATACAATGATCATTCAATACATACAAATGATCATTCGAATAATCATAATTTAAATTTTTTGCACCTTCGAAAAATTATCGTATGTATATGTGTATCTATCGAAGGATTGCTATAAAGAAAGACTCTTTAAGATCGTCGATACGATCATTGTGATGTGCTTTTATATCAAGTATGTAAATGTGCCTAAGATGAATGAATGTGTGTGCATGAGCTACCTTACTACTTTCGTTTTCACCCTGCAGCTCTTAAATATCTTCCAGAATGTATTCTTATGAATACAATAAAAAACAATCTCAATATTAGTCTCAAATTAATTTTTTCTATTATAGATATTTATCTTGTGAAAAATTTTTGGAAAAAAATTACAAGATATTATTTTTTTAATTTACATAAAATATTTATATCAATTTAATAAATTTTTACAATAGAATTATATATTCTTTTAAAAAATGAATTGTTATAAAGTAATATATTTGATATTAATATTGATAATTGCTATTAGTGTAATATATTAAATCCAAGAAAAAATTTTTATTATAAATTATAAATTTTATTAATAGATAATTAATGATATATTCTTTTTTCAAACTGCCCAAGATTTTTTTAAAAGATTATTCAATAATGTCTTCCAAAAATAGAAATGATTTATTTTTCAAGAACAACGGACTGAAATTTTGAATTTCTGTAATATTAATTATTTTTATAATAATGAACATTTACTTCAAATTTTCGTAAATATGTAGCTTAAGGGTGAAAAGATGAAAGTAAAGGCTTCTTTATGTTTTCTTTTTTTCTCGTTTCTTCTGTTCATTTGCTCGTTTTAAAAATTTGCGATGAGATAGTATTTAAATTGGTATGTCCATTAAAAATACCGAATAATAATATTGATAGGTTAGGCAACATTATGAACAATACAAATAATCTGACTTGTATGAAATTAGGCTGGTAGAGATATCTAAGGGTCCTTTTAAAATTTTAGGTTTTTTTTTTATATCAGTTTTACGCAAAATATAATTTACAAAATCTTATTATATAAAATTAACTCATTGAAATTAAGTATGATTTAAATATATCTTATTAAAATAAGAAAAACATTTTTTCAAGACTATTATAAATTTTAATTTATTCCATTATATTTATTTGATAAAAATAATTATCATATAAAATAAAATTAATTTTGATCAATCTGTTATAAATTTAGTTTAGTAAAAATAAATTCAAGATGTCTCTTTAAAAATTATGTTTTAATCGGGCCCATACTTGAATTGCTGTAACTGTAAATAAAAATAATTTTCTTTATGTTAATGACAAAAAATCATAATTCTTAAATTTTTTATCAATTATATTAACAAATAATTTAAAAAGAAAAAATATCTTTATAAAATTTCTTTTATATGAGGAGATAGAAAACAAATGAATTACATAAATTGAAACATATTTTGTATCAATTAATTATTAATATTGCTAACGAATAAATTAGCATAAAAATCTTTCAGTTATTAGTATCTTACAAATGAAATTAATGATAGTAAAAACTCGAAAAAATTAAGAGTTTATAGAAACTGAGCACTCATTGTCTTAATTAACTTCAATCATTAATTATTGTACAGTTTATGTCGCGCAAAGATATTTTCTTTATTTGATTGAAATTACTGTCGTTGAGATTCTTGTAAATATATTCTGTGAGGTTCTTAATAAAATGATCTATAGATGATCTTTTGGACCCCTGAAATTGTATATAGGTCGTACGTAGAAATTTGTTCTTTTGTAATTAAATGTTTAAAAAAGTAAAAACATTTTTAATGAAACGTGTTTTATCATAATAATGTAAAGGAAATTGTTTAAACGATTCTTTCAATCAAAGAAGAGGAAAGATTTTAATAATTTTCAAAATATTTTACATTTAAATAACTTTCTAACTTTTATAAAATAAAAATATAATAATGAAATTTAAAAGAGTGTTAATTGATTAAATCAATAGTTAAAAAAATTATAACATAAAAGATCGTTTAAATGGATTCCTGCTCCATTTTCCCTGCGAAAATTTCATTTATTTTTATTTTTTTTTTTTTCAATAAATAGTTGTAAGACGCTATAAGAGAGCATCCTATATGATTATTGAATGTTAGTCTACTAATCTTATAAGTGAATATAAAACAAAATAAAAAAAAAAAAAGTAAATTTGGTCGTATAGAATTGTTATTAATTTCTTTTTATTTTTTAAATTTCCTCTTAAAATAGTATTTTTTTTTTTGAAAAAATGAAATATAAATAAGATTTTTTTGAAAATATAAAATATAATTAATCAATATATGTTTATGATAAATATAATTTTATTTTAATGATTATGAATTAATGGAAATAATGGTTAAAATTGAGAATACAAATATAATGCTTATTTAATATATATTTTATTTATATAGATAAAAGCTATATGAACAAGATGTGCTAAAGTGATCAAGTCTTAAAAAGAATACTAATAATATATTGATTAATGAATTAAATTACAAGTAGAAAAATATTGTAAGCGATTAAATGCCACAAAAAACAATTATTTACTTCTCATTTAATACTGATTTCATTTTTTTCTTTATTACATTATTATCAGTCTTTTCTTTCTATCAGCCAATTATTTAAAGTAACATTTAAATGTTACGGTTTCATTACATACAAATTATGAATTACAATTCTTTCTATGAAATTGATAGATCAAATATTACCATTAAATGAGAATATTTCTTATCAGATAAGATCTTAATATTATAACATTTAATATATTATTATTGTGTAAAATTTAATATAATTAAAAATCAAATGCTTGTATTACTGAAATTATACATTGCTTTTATATTGAAATTAATTTAACATGAATATTTTAAAACCTACACATTTATACAACTTAATATTACAGATTAAAGTCTTATTATATTCAAGGGAGAAATAGAAATTGTAAAAATTAAAAATTTTTAAAAAAGATACATTACAAACCATAAAAATATTTTAAATGATTTATATAATAATTAATTATGTTTAAAATGTGAATAATTTAAAAAATAAACTAATTTAAAAACTATTACTAAATAAATAGTTAAGATAAAAATAAAATATTCCAAATAATTGCCACATATTGAATTATTATAGGAACAAATTTAAATTTTTAACTAAAACAATTCGCAATTAAATTAAGATAATTTATACATTGCAAAAAATTAGGCACACTTTAATGCTTTAATATTATCTATTGAGAAATATTTTTCTCCGCTTGTGTTTTCCATTATTTTAAATTCATTGAAACCTCGCTTATTTTTTAATATATTCTTTTCAAATCATGATTGTCTTGATGATTAATTATAATTTATATGAATATAAATATGTGAAAAATATAAATTTTTTTACTTTCATTTATAAGACAAATTTATAATTTCTTTTTAACAAATGATTTGATTAGTTATTACTAGTTACAAGTAATCTAATCTTAGATAATTTGATTAAATAATTATATTAATTAAAAAATTTGTAAATAAATAAGATATAAAATAAAAAATATAATTATAAAAATAATAATTTATACTGTCAAAAAAATATTCAAAATGATTTATTAAATATTAATATATTATTATTAAATATTAATATATTATTATATTACTATTAATTATTGTAGACATATATCATAATTAAATAATAAATAATTTAGATTATTTTCAATTCGATTCAATAATTATTTTTTATATTTTAGATTTTATTTCTTTCTATTTATCAAAATATGCGAGATTTCAAACGAAAAAAACAATTACAGTTACAATTGCAATAATTATAATAGAATTCGTTAAATCGACGCAATGCCATAAATTTGCAATTTTATTTCATAAATTTTGTAATATTTCTGGAAGCTGTACTATATGAATAATAAAAATCATTTATCGTCGCAAATTTGTTTAGCATTCGTATTAAATTATATATTGAATTCCTTTAATTCTTTCAATGTAGAAATTAAAACTTTGGTCCCAATATATAATTTGTTATAAAATTATAATACAATAATTTACGACAAAATTAATTAATATTATTAAATTTTATAAATTTATATGTTTCTTGTTTAATATTATTTATTTGAAAAATATAATTTTATATGTAAAAAATATTTTTTCTTTGATTAATACTGAAATTATGCGAATTATATAATTATACAAATATAATTATTAAAATTAATTTTTATAAGATCAAGAAGATAGTTAAATTTATGAAAAATTTTTGTCCTTTTAAAATATATTAACAAAAATAAATTTTATTTTATAGTAAAAAATCTTTAAATTAATTTGAGAGCTGGATAAAAATTATTATTAATATCTTAAAACTAAAGATAATTGTAATAATTATGATAATTGTAAAAAAATTGTAACTATTTTTTTAATTTAATTTGTTTTTAGTTTGTACATATTTCATTAATTTTTTTATCTATCTATATAATTTCATAATTATCATTTAATTCTTAAAAGCATAATTATTTTTTTTAATTAACTAAATTATTTAACATATAAATATATTTATATAAATAATATTTATTTTTTACTTTTTTACTTTTATTATTGTTATGTTTATTCTATTATTAATATTTAATATAAAGTAGAATATTAGTAGAAATAATTATAAAAAAAAATATTATTTATCTAAAAAATTTATTATTTTAAATTAAATAAATTAATAAAATTAGAAACAAAATATTTATCCAGCTCTGAATATATGCAGAAAATATATGTTTTACAAATATAATAATTGAAATCAATTTCAGATTTATAATTAAAATTTGAAAGACGATTTTGTTTTCAAGTTTTGAGAAATGTTGCAATTTTGGATTGCAACAAACATCAAGTCAAATACATAGTGATCTTTCTAAGTCTTTTTTATGTTTTCATGCCATAAGTTTTAATTTCAATTTAAAAACAGTATAGTTTAAGAAAAAGATATTTGGTTTCAACCATTTGGCAGATAATGGCAGTACATAGAATTATATTCTCCAATAATTTTCTTTTTTCTTAATCTAAACTGCAGATAAATATTGATTAATCTGCAGCTATTCTAAATAAATGGTCTTGCGACGACTCTAGAATTATTCTCTTAATGAATGCACGACGAATAATATTTAGTTATAATGCCTCCTATTCGGTGTTGAATCAGTGTGCTGCAGTCTCGCTGGAAGTAGAAATTAATTAAATCTTCTGTAATAATACGCAGCTTTTAATAAATTATGTTGAATACCTCATGTAGCAAAGCAAAAAGATATATCTACGCTTTCCAAAAAAGGGATTTTAATCATTTATTGAAAAAAATCTAACTTCTAATTCTAAAATAACTGGAAAAATTTTTTAATAAAGATGTAAAGATAAAGATATAAAAATATAATATATTTATATGAATTACAAATTAATATTCATATTAATAACTATAAATTGAGAAAATTGAATTATATTTCAAATTCACACATATCATTATATAATTATTTCATTTCAAAAATAAAAAAAATATTACATATAATGAAAGATGTTTAAAAAAAAAAAATATTTAATATTCTTTATATAAAATTATATTATTTGTATTGTATATTTTTTTTAATAACTTTTTAATAATTTTTAATAGTTTAATTTGACATCCACTTGTAAAGGAAAACGTAGTTTTTAATTTTTAAAGAAATATACATTTATTAATAAAACACAGCTGTTTATTGACAATATTGAACTCGTATTAGTATAGAAGATAAATTATTCCATATTTAAAATGGAACTATTTCCAAAATTTTTTAAACATACAACTGTGTAATTATATAATTTTATTTACTGGTTGCAATTTTAATTTATTGCATTAACATTATGTAAACTTTATATAAACAATAGAACGCTTTTATTTTTTTACATAAATAGAAATTTTCTTAAATTATTTTTTTATGATAATAATTCATATATTATTTTTAAATAGTAATGATTTAAATGATTAAAAGACATGATGGTATAAATATCAAATTGAAAAAAATAGATAAAAAAAAAATTCACATAAATTAAAATAGTTATTTTAATTAAAAATATATTATAAATATTAATTTTATTTTATTTGATAATTTAACCATAATGCCTTTTAATTTTTTATTCGAATATAACTTTTCAATTAAAAGTTATATTGTTTTTATATTTTATCTTTATTTTATATTTTGTTTGGTATTTTAAAAAAATTATATTTATAATTCATAAAATATAATAAAAAATACCATACAAAAATTGAAGAAGTTATGGTAATTAATTATTTTTCAAAATTGCAAAGAAGTTATTTGATAAAAAAAACAAAAACTATTTGACATTAAATAATATTTTTAATAATTACGCACAAAATTATATTTAAAGTCAAATAGAAATTAAAGTAACATACACTATTATTCATAATTATATTTCACAACTGAATAAAAATAAAGACTATGAATAAAAATATTATGACAAATATGTTATTTATGTATTTAACATTGAAATCTTAACATAACTATATCATTTTTGGTTTTTAATTGAATCTGCATGTGCAGTTTATAAACAAAGTACAAAATATTCTTCTTAATTAACACAGAATAAAAATGATCAGTCTTAAAGAAACAGTCATAAAATATATGATACTGCACAAAAATATTTGTTGCATATGATACCAAATTTTGGTTTCAAAAATGAATTCATTTGTATAAAAAAGAAATTATAATTCTACTTTTACTGCCACCATTATTAGTATTAATAATAATAATGATCATAATAATAATTATAGTAATAACAACAATATTAAATAATTATAATAACGAAATAATAAATGGTTATTTACATATATATTAAATATAAAACATTTAATGCTAATAAAGCATTAATTTTGCATAAAAGCAACTTTTTATATATTATTTTGTGCAGCATAATAAAAAATATATATAATGTGCTTTGTGCAATACTCTATTACATAAAGAAGAACAGAAAGAATATATATATATATATATATATATTATATATATATTAT
>NW_006264086.1:21898-25157 GCF_000469605.1 Apis dorsata
AATACATAAGAGTGAAAGAAAGATAGCATATTCTGAAGTTTGGGTGCAATTTTTAGGCATTAAAATTGGAGATATCTGTCTGCTTACACAGTTTCATATTCACGGCGAATTGAACGTGCCAGACAGCATGCAAAGATCACACCAATTAACTGAAATAAAAAAAATTTATTATATTTCTATTATTTAAACATTTAAATTCATTAATATTATTTTCATTTAACAAAATTTATATAATAATAATAAGTAATAAATATGATCAATATTAAATTATATATAAATTACTGTACATAATATACATATAAAATAAAAAGTATTATATTTTGATTATTATTTCATGAATGTTATGTTTTTAATAAATATTTTTAAAAAATTATTTCTTTAGTATCTTAATTTAATAAAAATATTTAATTATTTTATATATATAATATATATTTAAAATTATATGATATTTGAAAATATTTCAAATCAAAATAAACAAAAATTACCTGAATAACAGCAATACTGATGCCTACACCACCCAAAATCAAAGCATTATGCTCAATAGCAGACTGAAGATTGTTCATACAACCATTTGAATGTATATGAATTGAATTTGAATCACATTTATTTCCTTCTGGTACTTCTTTACAGCAAGAATTTGGTACAATATTGTCTGAGAATCCAACATGAGTCCAGTCTATTGCACCAATTATTCCACAACATTGTAACTAAAATTTAATAATTTATCTTAAGAATATATTTATTAAAATTAAATCCATCAATATTTTTAATTTATTATAATGAATTTTTAATTAAAATAATAATTTAATTATATATAAATATTATCTTTTTGTAAATATTTTAAATCAATATACATATTTTTTAATATTAATAAATATTTTATATTAGTAATATTAATTTTATTATTATTAAGAATATGTGAAAAATTATTAAAAAATTAATTCTATGAAAATACAAATAATGTAAGGTCATAAAAATATTATGTATAAAATATATAGTTATTTCTGAATATAAGATTATTATATTTCAATATATCTATTTTTTCTATATTTCATTGATAAATGAATTTAGTTATATGTACTTACATCATGTTGCATAATATCCCAAGACCTATGAATATCATCATTGGTTGTATATTCTTTCATAGTAGTATTTAATCGATTTTCTACCATTGTATGTACATCTCCACGCATCATATATCCAGCAATCCCAGCACCAAGTTCAAGTGCAAAGATTAAGAGGAGTAATACAGAAAACTGCATTAAAAAAGTTTATATTATTATATTATTTTATTTTTTTTATTATTAAAAGTAAAAATTCTTTTAAATCAAAATGAATTTAATTTCGCTTGAAAATTTATATTTATTATAATTAAGTAATTAAAAAATATTCTGATATAAAAAAAAATTATTACATAAATAATAAATAATCATTACCGTTATTATCATACAATGATTTTCTTTGACTGCACCACAACAACCAAAGAATGACACAATAAATACAATAACACCTACTATAATTATTAATATTGGTGCTGCAAAGAACCAGCTGTCCATAAAATTATTATAGCCACTGTAAACTACTAAGATCACAGTACCAACAGCAATAAATACAATTCCAGTTATCTGTAATCAAAACAATTTGACAATTATTTTCACTGATATAATAATAAAATAATATTATAATTATTAATTATTAATTATAATAAAACAATATTAAAGAAATATTAAAACTCTCATAATTTGACTAATGATATTAAAAAAAATAACAAATATTTGAAAATATATTTATTTAATGTTACATTTAATTTTTATTGTAATGTATTAATAAATTATTTTCCTTATCTATAATTATTAAATATTATAACACAAATTTAATAACATTAAGTTAATAATAATATAATTAAATTAATAAATAATAATAAAAATAACTAATCTTTAATCTAATAACTTATTTTGCATATATTAAAATTATATAAATATATACAAATAAAAAATATTTAATGTTTTAACAATTGAATTAAAACAAATAATAAAATATATTTCATATATTTAAAAAATACAAATTTAAATGAAAAATTAATTGTATTTTGACAAAAATTTTGTTATTTTTTATTTTATCGTTTTAAGATAAATATGTATCGTATTTATATCAATACTGAAATTATTAATATTAAAAATTTAAATTTCGTAATAAAATCAAATAATAATTTGCATAATTTGTATAAATCAAATATAATCTGCATATCTTTGGAATTAAATGTAAATAATAAATATAAAAATAAATCGAAAGTAGTTTTCGTTTAACGACAATTATTGTATGTATTGTATGTCTACTATCTATTATAATCATTTTAAATTATTCTTTATTCTCTATTATCATTATAACAAATTTCAAATAAAATTAAAATCGTTATTTTATTTCTTTTTAATTTATTTAAAATTGTAATAATAATATTAGAATTAATATCAAGAAAAGAACATCAAATACAATTAAAGCTTATGGAAGAAAATATAAGTCGGAAGGAAAACATGGAGTACTTACTGCGAATATTAGGTTGAAAAGAAACGTCAGGTATTTAATGCAAGCCATTCCACCGGACACCATTTTTTATTATTCACTATTCGAGAAAAACAAATTTAAGTATAAAAATGGTATATATTAATATAGATAGACAATAAAATTGTATGTATTCTTTATAGAATTAAATTGATTCCTACACACAATTTAAACAGTTCGACAGTTCAGCAAGGAATAATCATATTTTCATTAGTTTACCCTGGCTGACTTGGATGCGTGCGCACCTTCCCGGTAATTTTCTCAGAACCGACTATATTTTTCATAGAGCCCTATGAATTTCTAATTTTATCTCTTTAGCATTTTTAAAACAATTCTATAATTAAATATTAAGGCATATAAAATTTTATGTATTAATTAAAATTATATTATAAATATATAGCATCATTGAAGCATATGTAAAATATAATATATAGTATTTTAAAATAAATAAAATATTAAATATTTACAAATCAAATATTGATTACATTTAATTTCAATTTTAATCGATCATATTGAATTATGTAAATATGAAATATTATTAATATTAAATTCATATATAATATTATTATTATGGAATAATATCAAATTTGAAATTTTTGACTTAAAGAAAATACTTTATAAATTCAAGATGTAAATTATATTCTGTAGACATTTTAGCTTTATATATATATATATATATATATATATATATATATATATA
>NW_006264086.1:25196-25714 GCF_000469605.1 Apis dorsata
TTTGATAATATAATATAATACGAATAATATATTGCACAATAATATGCAAACAATAAAACAAATGAATTGATATTTTATTATATAAATATGTATATTTGATATTGATTTTATGTACATAAAATGTTATTTTTTATTTATAAATAAAATTATTTCCTTAATAAATAAATTAATAATTAATATAATTTTGTAACTAACAAATTTTTATGATTCTTGATTCTCATTGTTCTTTTATTTTATTCTTCGTTCATTTCATATTTTTTTAGAGAATTAAATAATATTAATAACATTTATTTAAAATATGAGACATTCCATATGAGATGGAACTTCATTTATTTACATCTAATCAATGTATAATAATAAGCAAAAATGAAATTTTATTATTAATTTACTTTTTTTCTATTTTTCATAATACCTGATTGATAACAATATTTTTTCTCTATTTTTGTCTTTTCTCTCATATATATATATTTTTTCGTAATGATCTATATAACATCAAATTTTTAATAAAAAAAAAAATT
>NW_006264086.1:25873-38028 GCF_000469605.1 Apis dorsata
TTTAATACATTTTTAGGATATTCCTAGATGTCTTTAAACATCGTAAAAATCTTTAAATTTTTTTATATTATTTGATTTTCGAATAAATAAATAATAAATAAATAAAATTATTATATTATATTTTTATATTTTATATTATATTAATTTTAACAATTTTTTAATATATATATATATATAATTTTCAATATTTT
The DNA here is from genome assembly GCF_000469605.1 of Apis dorsata. Classification (NCBI taxonomy): domain Eukaryota; kingdom Metazoa; phylum Arthropoda; class Insecta; order Hymenoptera; family Apidae; genus Apis; species Apis dorsata. The sequence continues at coordinate 26,065 of NW_006264086.1, forward strand.
TATATATATATGTAACTAATAGTTTATTTTTAAAATCTCTTAACATTGATTCTTTCTATTATTATTCTATTTTGAAAAAAATTAAGTAAATAATAAATATATAAATTGCAACTTATGATTATTATTCTAATTTGATGTTATATTTATAAAATTACATGATTTAAAAAATTGAAATAATTGATTATTGATTATTATAATCTCAATTTACCGCATCAATTTCTTATTATTCTGAATCTTTAATTAATAAATATTAATAGTGAAGTATTAATATTTTAAATTAATAATAAAATTTGAATTCAAAATATATAATTGAATATGAAACATATGAAATGTATAAATACACATAAATATAAATAAATAATAATATAATAAATAAAAATTTTTATTTATTGAATCAGTTTTTGTGAATAACTTAAAAGCAACAATAGTTTTATTTATATGATGTTTTTAATCATAATAAATAATAGCTATTAATATAATAGTTATATAAAAAAATATATAGATTTATAAAAAGAATTTGCGGTTGGTAACCTTTGAAGTTTCGTAACCTTGGTTGAGAGTATTACAATTGCGCATGCGCTTGAACACGCAGCCACGCGATAACTGTCTAAAAGTAGTGAATCATTGTTGCAATGTTGTTAGTAAGTTTGTGCGCTTTTTTTTAATCTTGATAAAATAAGAAAAGAAAAAATTGTTATCACTATAATTAATAAAAAATATTAATTCTAAGAAAAAATGGTCAATGCTATGAAATTATCTCTTGGTTCACGATGTGTCAAATATCTGATGTTCATCTTCAATCTATTCTTCGTTGTGAGTAATTTTTATTTTCTTTATTAATAACTCTTAGTTATTTTAAATACTCTAATAAATTTATTAGTATTAATTTTCATATTTGATTTTTTGAAAAATTTAAAGATAATAAATCATTTCGTATATTGTATAAATAATGAAATATTCTTTTAATTTGATTATGAATCATAATAAAAGTGCAGCACAATTCAAAAAGTTATAATTAAACAATTTTATATGATTTTATTCGCTTTTTATTTATTAAATTATAAAAATTTTACTAATATGATAATCTTATATATACGTTATTCTTTTTATAAATTATTGTGATTAATAACGCAAAACACATTAATTTCATACTAACCTAAGTATAACCTAAATATCGATATAAATATCGATATAGTATTTTATAAAAACTACCAATCAATATCATAGTGAAATAATCTAAATATTATAATATAATTATTATTTAAATTATTATTTAAAAATGTAAAACTAATAGTTTATTATAAAACTAATAGTTTATAAATATTTGTCATAGTGACATTGCGTATCATTCACGATTTATTTATCTTAAATTTAACTTTTATTTTTAAACTATATATAGATTGTTTTCTTCAAAATAAATATTATAACGAAATTATAATATGTATATGTAAAAATTAACGAAATATTTTTAGTTCTTTTATTATAAATTATATTTTTATAAAAAAAATTGGAAATGGATAAAATATATCTATAAATATGTAAATATAAATATACTTAAATATATATAATAAAAATATATTTATAATAATAATATTTTGTTATTTTTAATAACTTTATTATATAATGATTCAATTAAACAATTTTTAAAATTAATATAACATCTATCAATATCAATATGTAAAAGTAAAAATATATTTGAATATTTAAAAATTTTTTTCTTATTAAATAAGAACATTAAATATTCATTAAAATTTCTTGTTTTAAATGATAAAAATTTGAATAAAATTATAAACTTTAATAATAATTATAATAAACTATTATTAAGTTTTCAATATATTCATTGATTATAATAAATTATTTATAAAATTTAAATATGTTATGATAAAATTACTTTAAAATAATATGAAAACTTTCCTAAGTTTATTTGATTAAAAATTCTAAAAATTGTTTTCTTATGAAAATAAAAAAAATATTCCGCTGCGGACAGGATTCGAACCTGCGCGGGTAGAACCCAATGGATTTCAAGTCCATCTCCTTAACCGCTCGGACACCGCAGCATTTAAAATCAAGGTTTATTGTATAAGAATAAGAATTGTATATATATTGAAAAAGTAAATATTTTAATTTTATATTTTGTATATGATTTTTTCTGATCAATTTCTTTCAATACTAAAAAAATGAAATTTATACATTAAAAAATTGACATCAATTAATTGTATTTGAACAAAATACAAATATATAATTTTATAAAATAATTTATAGTTATTAATATTTTATTTTGTGACTATTTTTAATTATTTTTAATATAATAATTGTTATTTAAACAAAATAATTGTTATATATATATTAAGTAATTTGTAATGTAAAAAATATAAAAATGTAAAAAATCATAATATAATACTATAATATAATAATATAATCATAATATATTTTAGGAAAAATATTTAATATATGTACATAATGGAAAAAAATTTGTAAATATCTGCAATTTATAAAAGTCGTTCTCATTTTTTTAAATCATGGCTTCATATTAGCCTTGTTTCTCTTCTCAGTGAGTAATTGGATATAATAGAACTTTTAATCTGATTTTCTATTGATTCAATTTACAATGTAAATAGATCTAAATAATTGATTCAATAAATGCTTAAATCGAATTGCTGAATCACATGCAATAAATAATTAGATTGCAAATATTTATATAAATTTATATTTTTATGAAAATGATTAAATAGAATTTAATTAGAGATTAATTGCTTTATTTTTTAAGTTATAATAAATATTTAATTTTAATTACTTTATCGATTATATTATTTTCGTATATTTATTATATTTTTGATAAATAATGATAAAAAGGAACTGGGAATTTATTAAAGATTAAAGTATTTTAGAAAAAATTACTGATTTTATAATGAATTAAAATATTATTACTATATTATTATTATATTTTTTCAAATTTAAGTTGTAATTAATTCGAGATAAAAAAATATTATATACAAAATATTATTTTCAGATCACCGGTATAATTTTATTATCCATTGGAATTGTGATTCATGGAGTTTATCATAATTACCAACATTTCTTGGATAATAAATTTTTATCAGTTCCTTCTTTATTGATTGCAATCGGTGCAATTATTTTTTTTATTGCCTTTTTCGGATGTTGTGGTGCTGTACGCGAGAATTATTGCATGATAATTACGGTATTTATAATATTAATAATATAAAAATATTTGGTAATATTATTTATTATTTTATAAAATTTCCATTACAGTTTCAAAATATAATAAATCATGAATAAAATTACAATGAATAATTTCATTGTAATCAAAATAAAATAGTAGAATCAAATAAGAACTATTATGTTTTTATTTCAATGTATATTATTATTTTACGTAAATATATTATCAATGTTTTTTTCTTCTTGTTATAAAAAATTGATTAATAAAATATTTTATTAATCATAAATCAGATTAATTTAATACTTTTTTTTCACTTATATTATAATGAAATAACATTATATATATGTATTATATATATATATTTTAAAAAATATAAATATTTGTATAATTTTCAACTTACTTAATTTCTTAATTCTAGTTTACATCGTTGTTGATCATCGTTTTTATTTTGGAACTCTCAGGTGGTATATCAGGATATGTTTTGAGAGCTAGAGCATCGTCGATTATTCAAAATAAAATGAAAGATACAATGAAGATGTATACTGATAATAAAGAAATAGCATATGTTTGGGATAAACTTCAGCAAGATGTAAAATATTTTTTCTTTTTATTTTTGATAAGTTTTTTATTTATTTATTTATACTATTTGTATTATATAATTGATATATTATATAATATATCAATTATTTCTGAATTTAAATAATAAATAAATTTGATAAATTTAATTTTTAAATATCTAAAAATTAAAATGAAATTATAGATTTATAAAATTAATATAAAATTAAATTATCATAGAAATGTTATTTATTCTAGTTTAATTGTTGTGGGACAAAAAATGCAAGCGATTGGATGAATACTATATCTGCACTTCCGCTCTCATGTTGTAACATTGAAATGGGGGCTGTAGGATCGGTAAATTGTACTCTTGGATCTTTAACATTGCATTCTCAAGGTTGTTATTCTGAGTTTGTTTCTTTTATTAACTCCCACGCTCTGCAACTTGGTGGCGTTGCCATTGGAATTGCTTTCGTTCAGGTAATTAATATACATATAAATTAAAAATAAAATATAACAAATAATTAGAAATTAAATATAAATTTTAATAATATAAAGAAACAAGAATTACATAATTTTTCCAATATAAACTTAGTAAAAAATATTCATATATGAAAAAATCTATTATTTTAATTATTAATAACAATTAAATTGTTATTCATTTCAGGCAATAGGAATCTGGTTTTCAGTTTTCTTAGCGCGATCGATTAGAAATAGTTATGAAACTGTATAACATTTTTCAAGGATTTGAAAATCTTTACATATGATATTTTAAATTAAAAGTTAATTGTAAACAAAAATATTATTATAATTATGATTTCATTTTAAATCAAAAATTTTTATTATAATAGTAATATATTTTATTTTCAAAACTATAAAATCAAGAAACAATTAAATAAAATTAATAAATATTATGTTACAATGTATATATAAATAATAAATATTTAAATTTTTTTTTTATTTTAAACGATAGTGGAAAATATTTAAGATATAATGATTCGAATAATTTATTTTTTAATTACATTTATTATAATAAATGTTATAATTAAATTTAATAATTTTGAACATCGAAAAAATTAAATTAAAACTTAATAAATTTAATAAATAAGGATGATCAATATATGATATGCATTTAATAAGAAAGAAGTTTAAAAATGGAATAGTACGATATATATTTTCCTTTTTTGATCTTATTGTAAAATAAATCTTATTGTAAAAAGGCGTTCTTATTTTTATAATTTTAGAAATAAAATTTACATTCATAGAATGTAATTTACATTCTGGTTTTTAGACCAAACATTTATTACTTATAATAATAAATCTTTACAGTGATATTATATTGTTATCATAATTATTATTTTTTTTAATAATAATAATATATTCTTTGATTATTTAAACTCTTATGAAATAATAAATCATTATTTATTGCACAATGGAAAGAAGATATGTTTTTTTTATAAAGAGAATGAATACGAAGAAATATTGATTAATTAAATTTTTTTTAGATTATGTTCTTATTTCGGAATTATTTAAATTGTATCCTAAATATTTTCCAATATTATTAAAAATAAAAAAAATATCTTTCAATGATATATATACTCTATATATATATAATACTTCTAATAAAAAATATAAAGTAATTTATATTTGAATAAAAAAGAAAAATATTATGTATTCAATAAAATTTAAGTGAAATAAAGAAATATAAAACAAAAATTTTTCATGTTTATTAAAAAACCAAATTTTTTTATATTATTTATTTTTTTATATTATTCTTTTTATTTTTTCTTACGTATAATAATATTTATACAATTATACGTTTAGAAGTTGAATGATATATTTAATAAAAAAGAAATAATATAATAGTAATATATAAAACATATTTTAATGACAATCTTTTGTTTTATACAATAATACAACGTATCTTAAAATTATATTGCATAAAATATAAAATATAATTAAATTAGATTATGTGTTCTAAAATTATTAAAATAGTTTTATACTAATAATTTTATCGTATTTTATCATATAATAATCGTATTCTTAATATGATTTTTCATTTCACGATTTCATAAATTAACGATTTTATAAATCATTATTTTAAGTATTGTTTTGTTAAGTTTTGTGAAATCCCGATTGCATGATTATCGCGCGGAAAAATAATTGCCTGAAAATCGTTAGTCCGAAAGCTACTTGGTAATCAGTTTTGAATTAAAGTGAGTGATTAATATTTTTTTCATTTTAATCTTATTTCTTATGAATAATTTTTATTCATTTTTAAAATATAAGTCAAATTAAATTAAAATAATCGATAAAATTAAAATATTATATTTTGTGATTTATGTAACATAGTACAAGAATAATAAACAAATAAACAATCGACACGTTTATTATTACATATACTTCTCATTTTTTTTATAAATTGTAAATAATTTTCAATTCATTGTATTTCTATTATCATTTATTCATTTAATTCATTTCATTGTATGAATGAAATAATTATCATTTTAATCAATGCTTTTTTACATACCAATCTTGATAAATTCGTTTATAATTTTGATTAAAAGAAAACTGGAATTAAATGGCTCTATTTTAAGCAAGGAAAAAGAATTCTTTCCTTGATTTGAAATAGAATCTGCCACAGGTCGTAATAGTTTTCAGCGTATGAATAATGAACGTGTGCTGAATTACCCACACGATACATAGTACGCATGAGTCATATTCTGTTTTCACGCATGGGCGTAGTGACCGGTCGATGTGCCAGTGTCGAGTATTTCACAATCTTTTTACTAAATATTAATCTTTTGCTAAATATCATATGATGTAAATCATTGTATGCGATTAATATCTGTATTATTTATTTATAAATAATTTTAAATTAAATAAATTTTTGTTCTAAATTTTATATAATATATAGATTAATCCCTTCTTATTTCTTATCATTATATTCATATATATTATTTATATTTATATACGAAAAAATTTTTTTCTTCCCAATTCGTAAAATTTATGAAGAATAGATTTGTATTCTTAAATATAATATAGATTTATATAATTTTATTTATTCATAAAATATTTATATTTTTTTTTGAGAAAATACATTTTATTTTAAAATGTTCTTTATTTAAAATCATTTTTTAACATATCAGATATATTTATTAAGAAAATATTTTAACATCTTTTAAGTTTTACATAAATAAACAATGCAACTTCATTCAACTTTTATTTAATTTACTTACATTTATTTTTTCTTTAAATACAATCCGATAAAATATAATTAATTTTCTGATAATCTAATCTGAAGTATAACAGTTATCAATATAACAATATATATTATATATATTATTATATTTATATTACCAAGTTTTTCGATTTATACAAACGATTTTACAAATATGATATTATTTGAAAAATATTAAAAATTTTATTTAATAATGAAAATAACGATTACTCATTATCATTTGTAATTGTATATCATGACATATTTGAAATCGTATTAGAATTAATTTTTACTCGAACAATAATAATTTTTCTCGATTATATAGCTATTACAATAGGAGTTTTTTGCATACAAAAGAAGAAACAGGAACAGATAAATATTTGAGTAAGAGAAGTAGAAGAAAGAGAGAAGAAAAAAAAGAAAAAAACAAAGATGCTTGTAAAAACACGTAAGCAAACAGCGCTACGTGTGTCGTTGGTACGTATACCGCTTTATCAGTAGATAATACGATACATCGAATCGAGTTTAGATGTTTCCACGTTCAGTTCCGTAGTGCACCTGCGTGAAAGAGGATTCTCAGACACCAAAATGGCTGCCACACACCTCGATGTTGGTCTACGTTGCATCAAGTATCTGCTTTGCGCGGTTAACTCCCTCTTTGTGGTCTGTAACCACATTCTTTCATCTACTTTTCATCTGTCCTTCGAAGATCATTATGTCGCGTTTATATACATATGAGGCTGATTTTTCTACTGCTTATATTAAACAAATACGTATTTTTCTAATTATGCGAATTATGCGTGTATCGTGTTTAATATTTATTTCGTTCATTCAACAAACGATTCGATTATCTTTTTGAATTTTCAATATTTTCTTATATTATCGATAATTAATTTCATTCACATTATATCTTCAATTTTCTATCGAATGTATATATAATATCAATAATTTATGATTTGATCAATATTGCATTAATTATTTCATGTCAATTTTTCTATCGAGATAGATAAATACATATATATATGTGTGTGTGTGTGTGTGTATGTATGTAACACGATACATGCATAATACGATACAGATATCAAAGTACGGCAGACTTTAACGGATCTGTATCTATGAGACAGTTTTAAACGTTATACAATTGATCGAATTTATTGAAATCTATGAAATATATGAAAAACGAATGAAACGTCAAAATAAATCAAAATATTTACGAATAATCGATTAGTAAACAAATTAGTTAGAGACAATAACTGATATTTACATAAAAGCAAATTGAAAGGCAATATCATATCGAAAATTTAAAAAATTGTACTATGAATCATAATAATGCGAATAATAAGAGAAACAATAAGTAGGCAAATATTAATCGAATCGCGAGGGAAAAACGAGGACGATGGTAAATGATGTCGAGGTTGGCTAGGATTGTAACAACGTGTGGTGTCCAAGTAGAAAAAGCAACAAGAATAACCGTATACTCGGCCCTGAGATTCAACAAGTTAGGTCAACCCTCAGATACGAGCATGGATCAAAGTTCTACCCTATCGTTCGAACGAACAAAAGGGATCGATATCGACCGAGTGAAGTTGACCCCGATGAATTATTACTCTAATGCACAAGTTTTGCAACGTCGCGAACTATCCATGTCATCCCCCTTCTTTCTTTTTCCCCCCATTTTCATCATTACATTCCGACCAATCAATAAGTTGAAAAAAAATTAAAATCTTAAAATGTTATACACATATCTGTATAATTCGAATTAGAATTTTTATTTTTTTTTATTGATCGAAAAAAAGTTGAGACAATATACGAATTGAAATTAAATTTTTTTGCGTAAATATGTGAAAATTGATTTACAAGCAATTGGAACATCTAATTCTTGAAATAAAAATGGAAATTCTTGTTTTTTTTTTTGCAATCGATATCAAAATTGGAAAGATTTATTTTGCAAACATGAATAACTTCTCTTATCATTTCAGATAGACAATCTCTTGATAATGATAAGAGAGTTTCTATGTTTTATTATTATCTAAAATAGATTTTTATATTCAGAAAAAAAAAATATTTTTTTAAGTGATATGGGTTCGATAACCCTATTCAAAAGAAATTAAAAAATCGATTACGTTAGAAATGAATTATTCTTTAAATATAACTTCTATGGAGTAGAAATTTTAATTTTATAACTTTAAGAAGCTTATATATAAAAAATTATTAAACTTAAATTCGATTCAATTTAAAATAATATCAACCATAAATCGATCGATATCAACCATAAATGGTAGTTTAAATCTTTTTACTCCATAAAATTTTATAAAATCTAACGTATTAACTCCATTTTTTGGTATCTATTAAAATTTTCCGCCTATTTTCAAAAGAATAATAATATTGAAATTAAATTTAAGTGAACAAAATAAAAATTTGCTTTTTATAAATTCTATTATACAAATTATTAAAATGAAATAAATGTTATTCTAATATTTTTTAATGTATTAATTTTTCTATAATTCTTTGTTATTTCATATAGCCTTTTATATATTAATTACAAAATCGAACATTATTGAAAAAAAAAAAGAATTTATAAAATTTCTAACATCAACTATAATAGAAGAAAAAAAATACTTTTCGTGTAATTTCTTTAAACTTTTTTTTTAAATTTTTAAAAATAATTTTTTATAAAAATAATAATTTCAATATTTTATTTTTATATATTTCATTATATATAAAACTTTCATATACGATTACGATAAATGTTAAAAAAATCTTTTACATTAATAAAAAAATGTATATTACTTAAAATACAAATCTGACTATAATAAACTATGATTGATGCAAATATAAATATACAGTGAATAAGTTACATCATATCTCCAAAAGCTCATTCCCTTGACAAGAGTTCTCTATCGTTTAATATGGGTATATTCATTTAAATAATATTCAAGATTCAAAAGTTTAAGCATAAAAAATAATATTATTGTTAAAAATATTATAATAATATCAATAATATAAATTACTATATTAATTTTTTTATTAATTAAAAAAATAAGGAAATTTATTTCTGAAAAATATATATTCAATTATATATATAAAATATTAATACAGTTCAAATTTATGTATAATTTAATATTTCACTTATATAATTTGCAAATATGAATTCTTTATCTATAAATATTTTTTAAAACATAAATATTTAAAAAAAAAATAATTAAAATTTTCCATTCTAACATTTTTTATGTATAATTTTCTCATAAAATTATAATCTATAATTTATTATCTATTTACAGTTAACGGGAGTAATGATAATATCTGTAGGAACAACAATTTATGCTGTTTATGAAGATTTCTCTCATTTTCTGGATCCCAGCTATTTTTCTCCAGCAACTCTTTTAATTGTTGTTGGAATATTCGTTTTTATAATAGCTTTTCTAGGATGTTGTGGAGCTCTTAGAGAAAGTACTTGCATGGTTCTAGTGGTAAATATTTAATTATCTTTTTTATATTTGTATATGCACATATACATAGATTAGTATCAAATAAATATTAATATAGTATATTTCTTCTTTATATAAATCGTTAATTTTAATATTACTTATATGTGTATATATATAGTTTGGCAAATAATCAAAATTTATTATATTTCTAGTTTGCAGTATCACTTTCGTTCGTTCTTGTATTAGAATTAGCAGCTGCAATTGCAGCTTATGCTCTTCAAGATGGAATAAAGAATCTTCTTGCCGAGAAAATTAACATTACTATGCATCAATATGGAAAGAATGTAGAAGCTACGGAAGCTATCGATTTTCTACAATCGAAAGTAATAAATTTTATTAAATTTTACGAATTATAATACATATACACTACATACATTTACGTACATATAAATTTATATTTACATATATATTAAACAAATATCATTTATTTAAACAGAAAAACTAAATTTATTGTTTTACGTTTAAATATAGAAAAGATTTCTTTAACCATTCTAACATTTAGCAAAATTACTTAATATTTTTAAATGATATGTTTAAATGTATACTATATATAATACTTATTAATATGTTATCTCATAAAATATATTATTTAATAGCTTTATTGTTGCGGATACAATGGATATAAAGATTGGGAAGAAATTATGAAGGAACAAAAATTTCCTTCATCTTGTCAATCAAATATTCCATCAGAAAATAATACATGCATTTACGACGATAAAGGAATTTTATGTTCTGAATTTTATACGACTGGATGTATACAAAATCTTTCAATCATTATTCATAGGAGTGCACTTTATATCGGTACTGGAGCTATAGCTATTGCTCTTATTCAGGTTCGTATTTATATATATCATATTTTTTTAATTTTTTTAATTATAAAAATATTGTTAATTAATATTCGATAAAAGAAAAAAGTATTATATAAAATTCAATATTAATATATATTTTAGTTAATTTAACTATTTATTTTCAGTTAACAGGAATAATGTTTGCCTGTATGTTAGGCAAAGCAATAAGAAGACAAAAAACAGAAAGGGAGAGACGTAAATGGGAATTAAGGGAAAGTTTAGTCAATGGTTACCAACCATTAGGAAAATCAGATCCTTTCACTACCTTTCCTGTTGTTTATATGTCTTCTGATTCTGTGAAGAATTTTTAGGATTTTTTATTAATTTTTATTGAAATAATTTTATTTAAAGTAATACTTTTCAATTTCTTAAAACTTTAAAAATATTTTTATTTTGTACAAAAATTATTTTTCTTTTCTTTACGTTTTTTTTTTTAATTAAAATTAATTTCTATATGTTATTTCAAATTTAATATTTCCTTAAATATAGAAATTTGTATTGTTTATATAAAAATATAATTGTAGATAATATATATTATTATATATATATATAAAATTAATATATTTCTATAATACGTAACATATAATGTGTATTTAAATATTTTGTACAAATTAAATATATATTTTATTGGAATAAATTTTTTTTAGATTTAATTACATTTTATCAAAAAACTGA
>NW_006264086.1:38181-54909 GCF_000469605.1 Apis dorsata
GGTTAATTCACGATAAGCTAAACAAATTCGCCTAGAGTTTATATCTTCTCTTAAAACACAATGTTCCCATTTGTACCTACAAAATAAAAGAAACTTTAATATTTGTACAAATAATAAAATAAAATTCATAATTATTACATTCTATTTTATTCATTTTATTATATTTAGAATATTTTTTAAATATTTATAATATTTATATAATATTTAACTAAATATATTATTAATGTTTTAATTAAACATAACTAAATTGTTATGTAAATATTTAATAAAATAAAATTATAAATTATTAATCAAAATATATTTATAATCAAAATAATTATTTCATATAATGATATATAAATAACAAATAAACATCCCAAATAACAATATAAATATATATTTGAATATTATTTTAAAAGATATAAAATTTATTTACCTTGCAATACCATAAAGAACCATAAGAGATCCTTCTGGCATTGGGAGTCTTACAATAATATCTTCATTTTCATTTTTATTTTTTATATCAAATTTTAAGCTTTCAATTGTTGAGGAATATTCTATAATACTTTTTAAATTGTACTTTGTATCGGGACCATGATAAGAACTCATTGTTAAAACTGAATTACCCATGACATTAACGGTAACTATTCTTTCACCCCAAATCCAGCAATCATCAATATGTGGATCTATTGAAGCTCCTCGTACCGGATCATATTCTAAAGTACATTGTTCTACCGTTTGAAAATTATTAAGTATAGGAATTTCAGAAAATTTTTGTTGCACAAATTGAGTAGATTTTGGAAAACCATTGAAGGAACCCAACTGAAGTTTTCTCTTTTTGAAATTGCATTTTGGACCAAAATTCTAAATATTTTAAAATATTTTTAGAATTAATTGCTTTTAATTTTTTTATTAAAATTTTATTTATGTTTCAAAATATAAGAATGTAATAATTTTTGTAACAATAAATATTCTTAAATTATTTTTATGTAATACCTGTTTCCTTCTTCCACTTTGAGAAGCTTCCCAAGGTATTTTTTCAATTATATTGATCAATGAGTTAATTTCCCAAGGAGTTAAAAAGTCTAGCTTCATAAAAAAATAAATATAAAGAAATAATTATTAAAATATAAATTCTTAAGCATTATATATATTTAAAATATAATAAAAAAACTTATTATATAATAAATTGAAATTATTATTAATGCTATTTTTAAAGAAAAAAATATTTTTTATTAAATTTTTTTTGTAACAAGATTCTTTTCTTTTCTCTAATAATCATTTTTATTTTATAACTTGATAATTATAAATTAACTGATAATTATAATATACAATTATAAATTATAAATTAACTTGAAGAGCAAAATTATTTATACAATAATATAAATAAAAAATTAAATAATTAAAATTAGAAAAAAGGTATAATATGTAATATTATATGAATAAAATGAATAAATGAATACTTTTATATAAACACCAGAAAATTCTATAGCAGTTCCTTGGTGATTTGGATGATTTTTATAAAGATCAAAATTCCAACCAGGCCATGCTTTCTCACAATATGGACAGTATACATAACTAGAACATTTCTGAAATGTTATGATTTATAATAAGCAATATTATAAAAGAAAAATTTAAAATATTACAATGTACCAAATAGCAATAAAATATATACTGTTTGTTTAAATAAAATTTATTACATCTCCATTTTTATAAAAAAATATATAAAATTTGTATTAAATAAAAAACTAAAATATTAAAATTTACTCTATATTAGATAATCTAACCTCAAAACAAGCCTTTAGATTGGGTTTTACAATCTTATATTCCGTTTCACATAAAAGGCAAGATCTTATTCCTTTACAACCACAGGGTCGTATTGTTTCCATTTTTTATTTTAATAAATTTATATTAACGATATTAAAGATATACATTATAGCTTTGACAGAGAAAACATGAAACGATGAAAACATTCAATTGATATCCAATATGTTGTCTGTAATCATAAGCCAAAAGTATAAAAAGAGACAATAATGAGAAAAAGATAAAGATAAAATAAAAATTGGGAAATCAGCGCCATCTCTTGAGTGTCTCAAGTGAAACACAAATATAGACAAGAAGAGCAAATAGTAAAAAAAGGACAGAGATAGAGTGAAAATATTGAAATTAGTGCCTCTTCAGAGTGGCGTAAATTAAACACAAGAAAAGATAAAAAATAGTAAAAAAAAAAAGATAAAGATAAGGCAATAATTGATTACCAACGCCATCTTTTGACAAGAGACAATCAAAGATTATCTCTCAAAGACAATCTCTTCAAAAAATCATTTTTTTAAAATTATTCAAAATGACATTGACGATCAACTTTTATTCTATTTTTATTCTTTTTCTATTATTTTCTGTCCTTTTTTTTGTTCAATTTGTGACATTTTGGAGATAAAGCTATTTTCAATATTTTTATTTTATTTTTATCCTTCCTTGTTTTACTATTTGCTCTCTTTGTCTATATTTATGTTTCACTTGCACTCTAAAGATGGCGCTTATTCTCTAATTTTTATCTTATCTCCGTTCTTCGCTTTATTTTTCTTCATAAGTACATAAATACGTACATATATAATATTGACCTGTATCTTGCTGTATATATGAAAATGAAAGATAAAAATATCATTAAATAAAGATAAAAAAATAAACTAAATACGATAAATAAAAAAGTTACATCAGTAATAGAGAAAAACACGATTTAAAAATCATAAAAGTTTAATAATAATTATGCATTATGTATTTAAGAAATTCATTGTAAAAATGATTTTTTAACAATAATATTGACATAAATAAAAAATTTAAAGAAACTGCAAAACATCTTGATTTTTTTTTCAATTTAATTTATTAATCAGTATTTCTCTATGTACAAGACTGCATTTTCTAAATATTCCTTTCTATACAAGATAAAGGTCCATTTACTAATAAAATTGAATCTCACCATCAAACTCACTCAATACATTGCAATCAATTTTTTTTAACCGCAACAGATTAAAAAAAAGAGACGAAACAAAAGGAAAATCCAGATTACTATTTACAAAAATAATTGATCGATTAATTATTGGTCAATCTATCTTTAACAAACAAAATGCTCAATTACATAAGTAAATAATTACTCAAATTCAATTTTAAAGAAGTAAATTATTTTTTTTTATCGCCTTCATCAATACAGACGAAAATTATAAATCAGTCATTAATCGTCGATTCATTATTAATTATTTACAAGTTATTATTATTATATAAATAATCGATAAAGAAATAGAATATTTCATTTTGATCAATAATTAATCGACAATTACGGAATGACTAATTATTTAATTATCGATACTAAATGTTAAGTCTTTTATAAAAGACGAACAATAGTAACACAATTAATTAATTAATCTAAAACATAATAAATTTCTAATATAATTAAAAGAAATTAATACAATACAACTTAAAGCACCCTAAAAATTCTGTTTTTAAAAATTGTGCTCCGACTTATAAAATTCACTGCGATTTTCTTTTTTTTTTATATTAAGAATAATTATATTTCTTCATTGCAACCTATATCATTAGAATATCAATAAAGAAATTAATTTATTTTTATGATTTTCTATATGTGAAGTCATTTATATGCTTTTACGTGCATTATTGATGTTGCTTTTTTTGTTAACTTTCTCACTTTTTGAACATTTTAGCATTTGGACATTAAAATATAAATGAATATATATTAATAAAGTAAACACGTAAATTTGATACAAATCAATTTTTTTTCAAGTTTTAAATATTAAGCATCAAAATAATGATTTTTTTTAAATATTTTAATTAATATGAAATTAGATTAAAAAAAAAAAAAAAAAGAGTAATTTTACATATATAAAATTTCTTTTGTTACTTGAAACATAGACAAAATGATAAAATTACTGATAAAAATCATATTAAATGATGTATCATTTCATATCACATGATTGTAAATTCTAAGTCATTTTTAAATATTAATTACTACACCATATATTTTCTATACAATAAAAATTAATTCACATAATAGATCTTTCTATAATTCACATTTGGTTTTTATATGTTTATATATAAATTAATGATTTTAAATTAATTTTCCGCGCGCGCGCACACAAGCCTATAAATTGATCTTCACCAATAAACATTCAAAATAATTATTTATAAGATTTTTTGTTTTCCGACTATGTAATGCTATACAATATTTTTTGCGTAGGAATTACTACATAAAATTATTTAAAAAATAATCCAATCAATGTGAAACGATTATTTCATAAAAAAAAAAAAAATACATAAGTTGTAAATTTCTTTTTCAATTTTTAGACGTCGGAGCGTTGAGAAAATGTACATTTAAAAACATAACATGTACATAAATGTACATTTAATAACATATTTGTACACTTGGATACTTTATAATACTGGAATTTTAGAAGATAAACTAGTTTTATATAATATTTTTAAATTAAAGATTTAAAAAATTTTTAAATATAGATTTATATTTTAAACAATATAATATTTTAAATATTTTTCTGCATCCATGCAGAAATCTAGTATTAAAAATAAAACTTAGAAAAAGAAAAAAAAAAAGAAAGAAAAGATATTAGCTATTTTAGTAGGAATGTTAAATTAACATTTTAAAATATATGTGCCATTCGCACATGGATTATTTTACAAAACTGTAAATAAGTAAATAGTGTTAATTAATATTTTCATATAATATCATAATTTTTAAAAAAGAATAAAAAATTAATCGATTATAATCAGACTTTCAAATTTGATACAATATATATTGTATCTCTATAATACAAATATATATAATATAATATTTTCTTTTTTATAAAATATTATTTATAAAATAAAAGCATATTCAATTTATTTACAGTTTTACGTATGATTAACATTATGATAAATATATACGGTATTTTATTTTGTTTCCTTTTTTCTTAAATTAAAATTAAAATTTTCTATTTACCTTGATTATCCGAAAATAGTTATGTAAATAGAAAAATTTATATAAATTTCATTTATAATTTTTATCAATTTTTTTTTTATAAAACAAATTTAATGCAAATGAAACGAAATAAATTGTCCATTTTATCACCGCTCCGACAATTTTTTTTATATTCTGTTAAGAATTCATCTGATTTTTCTTAATGTTATTTACTTAATGCACAACAAACAATGATTTCAAAGTAAACCACCCTTTCGTCCAAAAAGAATTGCGCTAATAGTTCCCAAAGCGGATTGCGCAGGAGATTCTTTTGTAACCGTAACAGGAATCGCAGGTGTAACTTGTCCAAGATCAGGTCTCATAGCTCTAGCACCAGTTCTTCTTTGTCTATTTGATTCCCTGCTTGACGTAGATTCATCTTGTTTCTTGTCAATTATTTTTCGTTTTGTTGACAAAGAATTACTAGCCGTGGAAGAAGGAGAAAGTTTTTCTTGGCTTCCACTTGAAGACATGGAGCTTTTTAAGAAAGTTAATTGAGCCATAGGACTTTCGGTAGTACGTCTGGTATATAAAGAACCTTGTAACACTAATGGAGATATAGAAGAACCAATCGTTGTAGATGACATTATGGTGTCAATGCCTATTCTTTCAAGTTTTTCAACTAAACGAATACTAGTAAGAGCCTTTTTGTCTGATCTAGATAATACGGTTCGTTTTCTCTTTGTCTGTTAACAAAAAATATTAAGCATCAAAATAAATGATATTAAAATAAATTAAATTTATAAATTAATATTATTTGTATATTAATACTTTTAAATAATAATTTTTTAGGAATAAAATTAGAATTTTAAAAATGAATATATGAAAAACATTCCCAAAAAATAATATTTTAAAAAAAGATTCATTATAATGCAAGTAATTAATTATTTTATATGTAACTATAATCAAAATAAAGTAAAATATAAAATTTTTTCATTTATAAATATTTTAATATACCTCAGTCTCGCCACCAAATGTTCTCTTCAATAATTCAGCTCCACTAGATAATAATCCTAAAGAAAGTCCACTTTCTGGAGTTGGTGAATCGGATCGACTTTCTGGAGGACTAGCATCAGGACTATTACAAGGTGTTGCAGTAGGTGTAAAATTCCTTTCTCCACTTGGAGTTAATGCAGAAGAAGGTGTAACAGCTTTTATACCTATTTTAATACATTGATTAATTTATTTTTATTATTAATTTGATTATGACAAAGAATATAATATTTTTATAAATTAAATGAAAGAGAGAGTGAATTTTCAATTTTAAACAATAAATACCTCTTTCATTCAACATCTTTGCAAGTCCAAGAGTTGTTGAAAATGTTGAAGTCGAATTCCTTCTACTTAACGTTCTTGGAGTGCTCATACCAGAATTCAAAGCACTACTAGGTGCAGTTGCAACTCTACTACCCACAATACTTGGAGTGACACTTGTATGATCATCAGGGTGGAGAACTGTACTATTGGTAAATGTATAAACGGAACCTGTATCTTGAAAGAGTTTTCCAGGATTAGTGTATTCTTCATCTTCTTCGAGGTCGCTTAAAGTAAAAGTAACTAGGCCTAAATCTTCCAGGCCACGACCTCCTCGTGTTTTTACTCCTGGTCGTTCTTCTAAAAGACCACCTTAAAATAAAATTATAATTTGATTTTTAAGTTCAGATTTTTTATTTATATTTAAAAATAGTTATATTTGATAAAGTGTAATTTACATATATATACATATAAAACTACAAACTAAATTGATAAAATAAAAAATAAAAGATTATTACCTAACGTAGGTGTGGCTAACTGAGTCCAATGATGCAAAGTTTGTGAACCTTCAATAGGTTTCACTATCTGTAATTTCTCAGGTATTCTCCAAGCATTTCCACCATAACCACTTATATTTCCGCTACTTCCCGTAGACATAATACTATCTGGAGTTCTACAACCAAGAGGTACGAAGGTGGAAGGTGAATGAGCTCCTGCATCATAGTCATAAGTATATCCTGTACCAGTGCTAAGACAAGCGCGCCTCGTAAGAACTTCTGCAGGCGTTAATCTACGAAGAGCTGCCTCCAAATCTGCTGCACCAGGAGCACCTGGTACTCCTGTTTGCTGAGGTCCTCTAAAAATATATAAAAATATTTATCAACTTATATATTTCATAAATTAATATTAAAATATAATTATAAATAACGTGATTAATGAAATATATATAACATAATTTACTTTCATTAAAAAATATTATATATATTAAAAAATATTAATATAAATATAATAAACATAAACTCACGGATAATCTTCAGAATCTGTAAGCAGCGAACCTTCTGAATCGCTATGTCCAGTGGAATCTAAGCTAGGAAATGTTGATGCCACAGGTCTAATCTGTCCACAACTCATTCGCGGTCCAGCAGAACCACTGGATAAGGTTGATACTGTCATTGAACCTATTCGTGGGAATTGATTTGCGTCAACTGGGTAAGATGTACTTCTTGACGCGCTTCTCACTGTTTCAAAGACTTTCTTATAAGTTGGTCTGTATTTAAAATTAAAAACATGAATTAAAATTTTGTTTGTATTAATATTGGATAGTAAAAAAATAGAAAAAAGACATACATCCTGTCCGTGCTGATACCAGAATCCAAACTAAGTTCAGAATAAAGAGATGATTCCAATTCAGAAGCAATGGAATCAGGTTGTGGAACAGCACCCATCGAAGGAAACAAAGATCCTCCTCTAACAGTTGGCATTCCTCTTTTTCTTTGTTTTCGCAATTGATCTTGCGTTTCCGCCAATAAATTCACTACCTTATAATAGAAATAAAAAATTATTTATTTATCATTGCTAATGTTACATCAGATTTGATTTAAAATTACTTTTAATATTACTCATTTTATAAAAAGAATTAAAATGAACAACAATAAATGTACATACTTCAGCATATCGATCCTTGAATTCAGCCAATTCGTTTGCAAGATTATTTTGATTATCTTTGGTAATGAGCAAAGTAGCTCCCACCTCGTCATGTTCGGCCATCAATTGTGCCAATCTCAATTCTGTTTCAGCTAATTTTGCTGTTAAACTGACGATTTGTTCGTGTTGTAATCGATTTTCCTCTTTTTGTCTATCAAGTTCATCCGTGATACCATCCATCTCCATATTTGCACTCGCTACATACAAATACATACACATTACATTTTATGTCATATGTTACATTACATGTATATATAAATTATTTATTTATCAATTATATATTATATTTTTAAAATCTAATCGACGTTAAGAATTTTTACGGATTTCGTATAAATTTCTACGATTTCGTGCGATTAAAATAAGAGAAGATAATTACTATGATTCATCAAACTAACCAAGTTGGGCGGCAATATCTTTGACAAGTTTTGCTTCCTGCTCTTCTGAATTATCAGCATCGTGCATTAATTTCGCAAACTCTGCTCTTAATTGTTTATTTTCATCCTCGAGAGAACTGATTTTTTTCTGCATCATGTCAAGGTTAATCCCACGAAATCCGGTGGGCGTACCGGCTTCGGAACTCGATTCTTCGGCATCGTTTGTTAATATTTGAATTAGTTCTGTCTTTTTTGCAAGTTCGTGCGTAAGTTGCGTAATTTTTTCATTAGCTTCTTTCAAATCGGTCTCTAAACTCGTGACAGTGGTTTCAAGTTTTTGATTGTGCGATAAAAGTTCTTTACCGATACGCGCGGTCAATTCCAAGTCCTTTTCTTTCTGCAAATTAATAAACAAGATTAGTCCATCTATACTCTCTACTCTTTAATTCTGTATAATAACAATTCTGTACCTTTCCATGCTGTACATAATGTATACACACGTTACATTATCTGTGATCATATTTACCTCTTCTAGAAGCCTTGTGACTGCTTCTATGTCATTATAGGTCTTGGTCATTTGGCTCACGCGGTTGCTACATAAAACTGAAACGAGAAGTAATTGTTCGTGCGATAATTAATTATATAGAAAAAACATTTAGAATAAAATATGAAACAATATGCATATAATGTTCAGCATTCTAAAATAAAGAAGCAATAAATGAAATAATTGTAGCGATGCAAAGGACAATAATAATAATAATAATAACAATAATAATAATAATAATAATAATAATAAAAAAATATCTACAAAAAAGATGTATTTGTATTGGTCGATAATATAACGAATCGCAATTTTGTATACACAAAGTTCTTTCTGTACATAAATCAATAAAAATTTGCTAAAATTTTATATGGAAATTAAACTTGAATCTTTAGGGAAGGTGCAAATAAATATTACACAATTATTTATTTATTATTGTATGTAATTGTTACATATTCCTTACATTTATTGACATTGAAAATATCATTTACAATTTTAACATACGAGAATTTTTTTTTTATATCAATGCATCAAAAAGGTGTTACACATTTAAACAATTTGTTTATTTATAAATTTATAATTTCTCTAAAATTAATAATATTATAAACAATTTTAATATATCGAATTTCAATTAAAAATTAAAATTAAAAGTTTTTTTTAAATGTTCTTACGTTATATCTATTTGAGCAAATGGAAACAGGAAAAAAATATAACAAATATATGATAAATAGTTTAATAGATTTTTTTTATTATTGATTTTATTATCTAATCTAATTATTTCTTAAAAAATAAAAAAAAATGTTAATATCTTCAACAATACAATGAAACAAGCAATTTATTTTAACGACTTTTCGAATTGTAAAAAAAAGAAATTAATCCCTGATTACAGTGCTTCCATTAAAAAGCGTGCATTTTACATCCGTAATAATCAGCGTAGCTTGTGACTTGAGAATTTGCAAGACAAGTAATAAAAATCAAAATTCGTATTACACAAATTAAGATATAATTATATTATATAATAATTACAATTAGATGATATTATTATTAAATTTATTTATATTTACATTTGATTGAATTAATGTTATCTATAATGCCATATATAAAAAATATATATCTAATTCCATTTAAAAATTTTAAAATAATTTTCTAAAGCAAAGAGTTATCGTAATACCAATAATTCATTGTAAATAATTCACAGTTGTATTATTAAAAACACTATTAATTAAAACATCGTATACATATATGTGCAGAATTCGTAATGTAAATAAGAATAAAATAATTTGTGAAATTAAAGAAGAATAATCCAATCTTGTAAAGAACGTTAAATATTTTTCGAATAAGATTTCGTTTCCAAGAAAAATAAGTTTGAAATTTCATCTAGTATACGCACCGTACTGTATCTCGATTCGACTAATATTACAGTATTTGTTTAGTTAACGAGTCGACGATTGCGAGCAATTACAAATGCAAAAAATCCATATCGTACACATGTCTTACAAATATCGTACATTTATTCGTTCGTTCATTCATCGATTACTCGCATGCGATTCGATGTTTTTGATAGCATAAAGTGAAATACGTTTAAGATATTTTGTATTTATAACAAGGTGATCGAAAATAAAATTGTACGAGAAACAAACATTATTATCCAAATAACGCATAATTTGTCTTTTTATTACGATATGACGAGCAATATAATTTAAAACATGTTTTATTTTAATCTAATTTTATACTTTCTTATAAATGTAATAAAATTTATAAGATGAATCTATAATATTGCTAAACCGAGGATAAGATGAATGAAATATAAACATATTTTGTAAACACGAGCAACATGAGAATTCTATTTGTACACAGTTAGATAAATCGAATGGAAGTAAAAGCCATTTACTGGATTGAATTTCCAAGTTGTTTTTCTTGAAAAGGAAACTTGATGTAAAGATATATACTAAGGATTCATTTTTACAACGTGTAACGCAGTGTTACAAAGTAAAAATATTCAGATCTAACGTTAAACATTTGATGTAACGATTAAAAAATAAAAAACAAAATAAGAAATATCCTCGTTCTTCCCACTTCCGTTACTTACTGATAATTTGCATTATAGAAGAGACGAAGACTCATAATGCATACCAAATAAACGAGGAATAAAGTAAATTATTGTTCTGTAGCGTTTAATTTGAAGAAAAATTCAAACAAGGTAAAACATTTTGCTCACCATTTTCTTAATATTTGTTTAAAATGTAAATTTCAAATTGAAATCTCTTTATTAATAAAATAAATTTATCCATGAAAATTTTTTTATCCTTCATGCGAGAATTTTATGACTTAATATATTCTGCACATATACACATATATGGAAAAAAGGCATAAAATTGGTAATAAAAAGTTCTTAAAAAAAACCTTTATAACCTTTAAGAGAAAAAGGTTATGAATGGAGTTTAAAATTAGAAGATTGAAAGAAGTTGGGCGTGAACTCTGGTGAAATGACATTGCTCTTTCACCCTTTCATCGTAGTATATAAGCACACAAGGTCAAGATCAAACGGTAAAGAAACAAATAGAAAATGTGAAATGTGGGCACAGCACGCAAGTGAGTCACGATCGTTCCCGTGAAAAGCGACCTAAGCGACGCGTATTTTCGCCATTTTACGATGCTGCCCTCACCGTTAGTTTCTCAAACAACTTTTCTCCAATATACTCTTCAAAACAATGCAACCGATTTTATCGCATAATATGTTTATATCGTAGCAAAGATAAGATAATAAAAGATTATTAAATCTTTTGTCATAAGATTTCTAACACACTGCAAATAAATAATACCGTTTGTCGATATATTAGATGTAGAAAAATATGAAATTAAATTTCAATCAAGACCAATTAAAAACGTTATTACACATTATTACGTACTATATGTATATTTAATGACAATTTATTATTAGAAATTTAAATAAAATATTGAAATCGTATTCTGTAATTTCAAATAATTACATATGATTTTAATATTCAAATATGTATATATATATATACACACAATATTTCTCTTCTTCAGAATTATTATTTCGATATTAAAAAATCTTGAAACAAAATATGTGCATACGTGTACCAACTTATTGAAAAGGAAAGCGAATATATATACATCGTAATGTGCAGAGTTGGGCATTAACCCGTTGAAAAGATAACTAGTTAAAAATTTCGAATAAAGTTATTTTAACTTTAATTACTTATTAAAATGCTTAAACAACATTTATTCGACGGATATTATAGTCGATCCGCTTTTCACATAATCTCGGCCGTTTGACATTACAATTATTATTACGTTTTGAACGATAAATTATCGTAGTAATTTTATGAAAGTAACTTTACTCGTAACTTCTAACTATTAAATTTTACCCATCGCTTGTAGTGTGTAATAATCAAATGTAATAAAACGTTTAACTAAATATAATATCCAATGAATTCAAAGAACTAATTATTTTCAGTAGCGTTATTGGATAAATAATATAAATTGCTCTAATTGAAAATTGAAAAAAAAAAAAAAAACGATTTTGAAAAAGGGAATGACAAAAAAAAAAAAAAAAAAAAACGATTTTGAAAAAGGGAATGCCAAAAAAAAAAAAAAAAAAAAACGATTTTGAAAAAGGGAATGCCAAAAAAAAAAAAAAAAAAAAAGAAAAAGAAGAAAGAAGCTCAAGCCATTTGAATATTGGTCCTGACACGGGAGAATTACTGACAGGAAACGCAGGTGCAAGATGGCTCTGTTGGAGAGGAAGCCAACAGGAAAATCGGCGTGTGTAATCCGGTGCAATCGGTACATCCCCAGCAACGTGCAGGTATCCTAGAGGAGGTGGGACAATTCCCGTCCAGAAAACTTTCGCTCCCCGGCAAATCCTCGTCGTTCGTGGGTCTGATGTCTTCGTCGTATTCGTAAGGATCATCCTCTTGGAGATCTTGTTGCTCCTGGTCGGAAGATTCTTCCGGTTCCAGGAGCGTATCGTTCGAAACGGTTCTTTCTTCCTCCGCCAGGATCGGCCACGAACCCAGGGAGGATCGGGAGCAATGGCTGATTTGTTAGCTGTATTTATTGATTAATGGGCACACATTCTCCAGGACCTTCTCTTTCTCTTTCTCTCTTTTCTTTCTCGTCTATCGCTTTTGCTTCCGATTTCGATTTGTTACGATTGTTTTTCTTTCTCGATTTAAATTCTTTTTCTCAAAATTATATATATATATACTAGAGATATATAGATTTTAGCTTTTCATTTTGCATCTATCTTCGTTCTAAGAATCTTCAATTTCGTATTATTACATTTCTACAATGGTGTTTCGAAATATGTTCGCCATTTTTTTTTTTTCTTTTTTTACTAGATATGTATTCATCGACCTCTAGTTTCATTCAAAAGTGTTGAAATAGTGTAATCTTTCTTCGTAAGGCTCGACGGATATACGTAGTTCGCAAAGATAAGAATTAATAATAATGAGAATATCATGTACGTGACATGTGCGTATACAACAGATATTATTCTTTGTTCATCATAAATACAGTTGTGCAACCTTAATTGAAAATCAACAAAACGATGACACTCGTTTCCTAAAGAATTCTTACTTATATAGATATAGATATGTAAATATTTTTACTTAATAATACAAGAAAAGGTGTTGAAATTTATAATTTTAACTCTTAAGTTTTTAACATTTTATTTAAAATAAATTTATCACATTTTGAAGTTAAATTGATATTAGATTTAACCTTCATGACTCGACGATTGGATCACTTTTGCCTCGATTAGAGATGACGATAATTAGATAAAGTCTGGTACGAATCGTTTTTTGACCCAGTCACCGCATTGTGACTCGTGTTTGAAAAATTGGACAAAGGTTCTTCAACCCGATGGAACGATGCTGTATACATTTTCTAACGATAAATGAACATTTTTCGAAGCATCATTATACAAAAAGAATATCTTTCGCAGCAATGTTTTATAACGTATTCGTTTAATAAAGAAAATTAACAATTTTTAATAATAAATTTAAAGTTTTAAAGCTCGCTTATTTCGTTGAACTATTGAATTTTTACTACAACTGTTAATTTCAAAAATTCGAGAATTTCGCTATTATAATTTTGATGTTTTATCGTTTACGAAGGCCCTGGAATTATAAAATATACTTGGACAAAACGACTCAAAAGGAATCATGGCGAGCGAATAAAGAAAATTTATTTATTCGAAAGTAAAAGTTAAAAAAAAAAGGGAAAAAAGATATGTTTAGTAATAAAAACAATTCTCGTTGATCTAAGATGTAAGAATCAAAATCAAAACCACAAAAAATTCTGACGTAACATCTTAGACAGAGACGTCGCAGGTGATTATTGATTTTTCCATGAGCTCAAGCTTGCATAAGAGTAGAGCATTGAAGTGATAAACCGAGACTATGTTACTCTCTCATCTTTTATTTATAGGAACAGAGATTCAACTACGCGACACAGCATTTACATATGCGACTAATTTTACATTTTATCGATAATATTCCACCAATCTTGAAATTGAAGATATCTTTTTTACGTATTTTATTTTAATGAATCGGTATTATTCGCATAATTTAATGTAGAAAAAAAAAAAAATTCACTTGAAGAAAAATTTAAATCGTTAGATATTATACAATATAGGGATTGAAGAACTTTATTTCTTATACAGAAAAAATAAAATAATTGCGACTTTCTTGTAAATAATATAATACGAAATTATTGTTAAGTAACCACATAGTGCATAACATGCACCAATTTAACTTATATATAATGTTTTAAAAACATTTGAATTTCAAATAATATTCTAACATTTGTTACGATTCATTAAACATTAATCTAATCATACTATTATAATGAAAAATCTGTAAATTATGTAAATATTCATATTATTTTTAATTCTAAAATACATGCGTTAGATTATTCATGAATTTCTAATAATAACAAGAACTAATAAAATGTCTAGATTCTTTTAGATATATTTATTACTAATTTATTGCGATAAAACGAAAATAATAATGATATTGTAAAAATAATTATAACAAATATAAATAAAAAGAAATGAAAATAAGTTGATTAAAACTAATTAAAAAAATTTGATTGTTATTTTATATAATCATAATAGAGATTAGCTATTTCTAATTAATTACATGTTAGCAAAGAAAAATGTAAGTAAACATCAGGGGTTAAAGTTTGAAGCTTTTAAAAATGGCGTCATGTTGCGAGGGTTACGTAGCAACGTTTTATTTAAAAAAAGCTAGAAATAACAATAAAAAATTTACCATCAGATATTTTATAAAAAAACAACCTAATCAAAACATTTTATATATTTATATTTATTTTTTATATTTATATTTCGTAATTTGTTAATATTCCACTTGTTGTGTAAATGAACCATAAAATTTAGGAATCATCGTCCAAGTATATTTTACGATAAAATAAAATTGTAAAAATTAATAATTATAACTAGCAGATAGGCTTAAGATTTGATTGTGCTTTATACGTATTATTTGAAGTAATTATTTTAATTTTAGAATAAATACTTACCATTCAGCACATTAATTTTTTGCCTCTGACGTCAGAGGTTCTACCGGGTACATTTCACTAATTTTCTTGAAATTCTTAAAGTTTAACGATCAATTGTTCTCGTAGTCACTAGTTAAAACACTGATTAATAGCTTATACAAGTAAGATTAAGAAGGTATTATTTCCAATTATTAAAAAATATGAAGAAACTATGAAACGAAACGCACGACAAAATCACTCCGGCGCCATGTCGCATAACTGTCAGAACAAGCTGCGCGGGCATAGATGCGTATAATGTAACGAGAGGGAAATTTAAATTGTGGAAAATTTATAGCGATAAAAGTTTTTCTATCTAATAAATGTGAAATAAATTTCATTTATATATGAAGTTACTAGTTAAATTTTGTTTCAAAGCAATAAAAATTTTTTATTACATTCCTATAACTTTTAATTTTATTTAGAAATATAAAATCTAAAATATCAGAAGAATTTGCAGAAGTTTAGGAAACTATTTAAAAGTTATGTTATATAAGACTTGTACGTAATATAGCGTGTCCAACGAGTCAGATTTAAAAATTGTAAACAAATATATATAATAATAATTTAACTGGAACAGAAATACATTTCAATACAAATTATTAAATTGTGAGAGTATTATATTATAAAATGTAAAAGAATATCCAAATAATACAATCATACGTATATATAGTATTAAATATATGCATTATTTATGATATTTTATACGTATATTAATTACACATCCGAGACTATTGACAATACCTATTACAATATTGAATCGGTTTACTCAAATTATCAGTACTATTTTTGTAATTTATTAAACTAATTGACAAAAAAATCTGATAATTTTAAGTCCATCAAATATATTAATATACGACAACGATAATAATATCCGATATTGGATTTATATAACAAATAATTATATATAATTTAATTATTACGATTTTTTTCTCTTTTAAATCGTTTAAAAATTTTAACATAAGCTTTAGCTTGTTCGGACGTACTATTAATAGTAATCTACCAAAATTCTGTGGCACGTTACCTTGGAATTAAAATTACTATATTTTCGCTTACTTCTTTTGCAATTTCTTTTTTATACTAATCAAATAATCGAATATTTATATATATATATTCCGGAATTTCATGTTAATATAGATAGTGTTATAATATTTATTATATTAATTAATTATTAAAATTAATTTTTAATATTATACTTTGATATCTAAAATACAAATTATTATTTTTTAAATATAATTTTGATTAAAAAAAAAAAAAAAAAAAAAAAAAAA
>NW_006264086.1:55085-55392 GCF_000469605.1 Apis dorsata
AAAAAAATTAAACGAAGATAGATAAACGAAAATTAGATCATCGATTTAAAAATAAAAAAAAAAATCGAAATCGCGTTTCCTCTCTTCCCGTGCAAAAGATTTTCACGATATTAAAAATTATACTTATGTTACTTATTCCTAGCGATTCATCGATTCATTTTCGAAACC
This sequence comes from Apis dorsata, assembly GCF_000469605.1. NCBI lineage: Eukaryota > Metazoa > Arthropoda > Insecta > Hymenoptera > Apidae > Apis > Apis dorsata. The sequence continues at coordinate 55,254 of NW_006264086.1, forward strand.
GGATATCATTTAAACATCTGACTGATTTACAACGGTCGTATTTTTCATTTAATATTTCTTTAGCCGAGGTTTTTCTCTCTGTCACTGACTCACACAGTTAGGATGAAAAAAATCGATGTAAAGAAAAAAAAAAAAAAAA
>NW_006264086.1:55582-65186 GCF_000469605.1 Apis dorsata
CTACCTCGATTAAGAAGCATCGTTCTAATAACCCTGATATAAATCTTTCCATACTTTGTTCTGGCAACGTGAAATAAGAAATCCGAAACGACCCCATCCCCCTCGTGGATATCACTCTCCGCCAAAATTTCCTTCAACGCCTCCACCCGCTCTTCCGGCGTGCTCTCGTCGCAAGACGATTTGCTTTCCAGACACTCGACCACACTGAGATCCTCCCATAATTCCGATGAATCATCCTCGAATTTTCTCGAGGATTCAACGTCGAGGAAACCGGAAGTGTCCAAGCCGGCGTACGACACGCTCAAAGCTAAATTGGCGAATGTTGGGGTTCGCGGGGAGCTTATTTCCAATTTCCAAGAAGAATGATTCCCGTGTTTTTCTAACTTTTCGAAACAAGCTTGCGACGCATTCGCCTCTACGGGACCGATCGCCTCGTTATTTCCAACGATGGAATATTCGTTTAAAACTTCCGACGGATCCTCGCTCATTCCCTTCCAATCTTCCCCCTCCACCGCCTCAATTCCCTTCGACGAACGTTCGTTGTCCCCGGGATAATCTTCAATTTCCAAAGAGGAATCTTTCAAATTCCATATAGCCTGTAAATTAGGATATCCAGCCACGTTTTTCTCACTTTCCCACGAACAACTTCCCTCGACATTGATACATTCCGAAGAACTTTCGCTGCTTCTCGAAAGAAAATTATCGTGAGAAATTTCGATCGTTCGCAATGACGAATCCCTCTGGGAAGATAGCTTTCCCGGCTGCTCGACAATCGTGACTTCTTGTGCGCGGCACCTGGACAAATTTTTAATCGATCCCCGATTAATTGGCACACTTTCAATTTTCTTAATCGTATCATCCTTCTTCGTTTCTTCCCCTTGATATCTTTTTCTTGTTCCTGCGCACGAAGATCCTTCAAACTTATCGCTCAATTTCTTCCAATATTCTTCCCGACCGTGCTCGTTACTCATGTCCCCATAATCAAATGCTCGATCTCTAAACGATCGAGGCTCACACACTTCTGTTCATAAAAACACTGCACACATCACTCTATTTTGTCCTTCTTTTAACCTTTACGATTAACTTAATTTTTTCTAATTTCTCTTTTCACTCGTTTTCGACCGTCAATATATCTGGATCGTTAGGAACGATATATTATACCGTATATAAAAATAATCAAAATTAAATAATGAATTTTCGTGAAATAATGTTAATTTTTTCTATAAGTAATATCTATTGATTTGTATAAAATTATTGTACAAATTGAAATATTTTCTAGAGTGAAAATTATTTATTTATCACTTTATCAAAATAAATAAAATACGCATCTTTTAAAAAGAGAGATTGAAAATAGATCGAGGGATTTCTTTAAAAATTTAGATCGATAAGAAAACAATCGATTGAAAGTTCCAATGTGTCGATTAATTGATAACATCTATATAAGCCAATAATAAAATCAATAACTTATTGCGAATCGAATATATATAATTTTTATGATCGTGATAGAATTAATTTCGATATGATACGAGGTTATGATAATAATAAAATAATAATAAGAGTAATAAAATAATAATAAGAGTTAATAATAGTAAGTAATAAAAGTAATAAAAGTAAGTAATAAAAGTAAGAGAATTTTATATATTGTTGTAATAAAATTAAAAAATTAAAAAATTTTTCGAGATAAATTTCTTACATAATGAGAGATAAATTTCTTATATAATGCGAAGGACAAAAAATTAAAATTTGAGAGACAAAACAGATCATATGATTTTTATCGATGATTACTATTCTATTAATTTATTAAAAATTACTAATGAATTAAATTAATTATATAAAGAATATAATATTGGTACGGATTTTATAACAAATTTTATATATTTTTGCAATTCTAAAAAAAAAAAAAAATTGAACGCAAAATTATATAACGCAAAATTTTTATGTATGTTGATTAATTACGATCCATCGATTAAAATGAAAGCAATGAATTGATGTGAAAAAATTCTGCCAAAGAGTTTCGAAAACAATAAACCATTATCGTATTTTTTTCTGGGTAGTACTTAATTCGCAGATTATTTCTATGAGAAAGCGTTGAACTATAAGAAAAGAAATACCTAAAGAATTATATAGCTTTTCTTTAATAAAAGAGACTTGAGTATTTAATTATTATTACATAATTTTATGGGAAAAGTGAATATAAAATTTGAAAAATTCATTTATTATTATTTAATAATGAATCGAATTATCGATTAAATCATTTTCTCTATTGTATTTTCAATTTTTACTGCTATAAAAAAATATTTATAAGATTGAGACATGAACGTTAAACAACTCTATTTTTTTTTTAAAGTACTTAATATTTTATATATTTAAAATATAAATAAAAACAAGCTTATTGTTATTTTATATTATTACATTAAACATGTGTTCATCAAATATAATTGACGTGAAAGTAAGAATGTTATTTTCATGATAGAACGTAACGATTCATATCGTAATGTATATTAAAGTTTTTCTTTATAAAAATGTTTAAATACGTAAAATAATCGGAGCGAAAGAATACGTTTATTAATACAACTAACAATACGTTATATTTCCACTTAAGCACTCAAATCACGAAAATGACCTCCATATTCGTGAAGCATTTTAATAAATTGCACAATTATTAATCTTATTTAAAAAATATTTTATCATCTATAATACTTATCCAATGATTTTTCTTCTTTTTCTTTTTTTCTTCAATAAATAAAAAAATAAAAAATTATAATTGATACTTACTACTTTAAATCATAATATAATATGTTTTAGCTTTTTTAATATCACTTATTATTTATTGTTTTTCAAACTTTATGCGCATAATAATTAAATATATGCATAAAAATTATTTAAAATAAATTTGTAATTGTAATTAAATTTTATAAAGGAAATAATTTTTAATCAAAATTAAATATAAATAAAAAAAAATATCTTTGAAATCTGTTATGTTAATAGTGATTTGTTTACGGAGATAAAAATGTCTCAATCTTATATAATATTGATAATATCGCTATAGATAATAAATTTGCTGCAGAGTAAATTTTTTAATTAAAATTTAAAAATTTAAAACTGTAAAGCAAAAATATTTCAAATAAAAAGTTTTAAAAGTAAGATATATTATTATGAAATCGATGTATAAAAAAATTATTATTTATATTATAATAATACTGAATTTGAACTTGATTTAACTCGTAATTTTACTATAGATATTGACGAAAATTAACATAATTTTTTATAAATTTATGTTAATTTTTATTGTAAAATTTAAATAAAATATGTTATTTTACGAACCTAACCTAATTCAATCCAAATGTGTTTTAGAATCCACATTTGTAAAATATTTTTCATTACATAATTAAATTTTAGAAAAGACATTTTTTAAAATATATTCTCTAAAATTTTAATAAATCACTATTAAAAAAGTATATATTAATTTATCTCATCAATTAAATAAAAATATTACTTTTATATCATCTTAACCTAACCTAATCATATATCACTTCACATATCTTTTAGTATTTTAATCTTTAAAAAATTCTCTAAATTAAATCGGAAAATTATTTTCTATATTCTCGTACACAAACACAAGATATTTTATTATAAAAGATAAATAAAAATTTGATAATGATAACATTTTTAATATAAAAATATAAAATTAACGAAATATTCTATTCACATATTTAACATTATTAATTCTTATAACAGTAGCACACATTAATATTATATTTTGTAACAAATTTCTAATTTTAATTTTTAATTTTTTTACGAAAATTATTAATAAACAAAATATCTTGAATTTTCACTGCAACATTATTTCACGAAAAATATTTATGATACAAATCAAATTTATGTATGAAATTATATAAAAATATTATATGTTGTAATAAATAAAAAAAAAATCTACGCGATAGATTTTGAATTATACATCATGAGTAAAAATTTATAAAAAAAGAAAAAGAAAATGTATTATAACACTTCACTTATAATTGTCACTTTACAAGATTTAAATCACTTTTAGAGTCTTTGATAAATATAACATAAACATAATATGTTATTTTGATTAATAAAAGATTAGACAATTCTTTTTTATTTTTTTTTTTTCTTTTTTTTTTTTAATATATACACAATATAACAATGGAGACGCAGAACGTCCTTCCAACGTGGAGGACGAGCGGCGACTAAAATACACTATGGACTATGGAAGTTCCAGCAGCACTGCTGGGTCAAGCGCTCTGATTGGTTGAGGACTCTTCCGGAAAATTGTTATGATTGGATATTCAAGAAAAGAGCGCCTAATTACATGACTCACAAAATATAATATAAATTATCACAAAAATATAAAATATTTTATATAAGAAAAAAATATATTTTAAGATATAAATATTATCTTTTTTTTATTTAAAATAGATAAAAAAATAGAAATATTTCAAATTTTGTAATACGAATTATAAAATACACTATTATAATCATATAATTTTTTAACATGATTTAGAAATAGAAAAATATACGTTTATATATGAAATATTAGACTATTGATTTAAAAAAAAAAAGAAATATATATATATATATTTTAATTAAGAAAATCTAATAAAATTTATTTATTAAAAATTAATATTATGATATAAAAAAACGATGAATGGAGAGAGGATAATTCTTTAAATCAAAATTCTTTTGATTATAAGCAAAAACTTGAAAAACAGAACAGAAAATAAAGTATTCAAACAATAAAACAATAAAACATTCAAGAATATTATCGCAATTTAACGATAACAAATGAACGATAAAGGTAAAAATTTATCGTTTAAATTGTTAGCTTATCGATAAAAAAAATAAAATGACTAAAATGTGATTTATAATGACAATAAATAACTACAATTTTCTATGAGAAATTCTGAGATATTTGAAAATTAAGAGTTAAATCGCGTTCATTTTCTGATTACAAATCGTTTTTAACGTTACATTACACTCATAAAAAATATATGAATTTATTATATTATTTATTATATTATATTATGAATTTAATTAATATTATATTATTATATCATCATATACCAAATATATCATTATATTACCAAATTTTATACAAAATAATAATGATAAATTATACTTACCAATATAAAGTGAGACTTGTCTAATGTATACATTTTTATATAGAGAAATAGTGAAGAAATAATAAAAGCAAGATGATATAAATAATTACTTACTAAAGTAATTAAGAGTCTCCCGGATTTGGTCCGGCGATAATTTCAAATCAGTGTCGACAGATTTTAGGGCCGGTGATGGAATGAACCAATCAGCGTTTTCGTATCCTATAAATAATAAATAATAAATAATATCATAATGATGAAAAATTATAATTTAAAATTTAGATGTAAACAGATGCAATGTTATTGAGATAAAATAATGTAATAAAAAAACAATTACCAATTTAGAAACAAAAATTGTAAAAAATATTTTTTTTACTAATCAATAATAATTTTCAATATTCTTCTAAATATAATTATTGAATGTTTACTTCTAATTTACATAACGTATATAATTGAAACAATCAACACCGTTGTTTCAAAATATTATGCATATATTAAATATGCGTATAAAGAGTTTGAAAAACAATTCATGAAAAAGAAACTAAAAAATTTCTTATCAAAATTTTGCAATATGTATATTTATTTTTTATGCATTTTGTAGTAACTTTTAAGTTATATTTAATGTAATTAAACTTTTTATATCTTTTTGTATTGTATTTTTTACAATATTATTGCATATATAAATTATATTAAATAATTTAAATACTTTTGTTTACAACTTTATCTATCATAAAGATTTTTTTCTTTCACATGAATATATTCGTGAAAATATAAATTTAAATATCATTTGATTTAACATATTTAATATGCTGAATGATATACATATCTTATGTCCTATTTACTTATTTATTTATTTATTTATATTTACCTTGGAATTGAGTAAGAGTGTCAGCTCGCAAACGGTACCTAGGTATTTGTTCTTCTAGCAAACTGATGATCTCAACTTCTGGTAATTCACCTCCACTGCAGACTTCTACAATAGATTTGATTTCATATTTATATTATTGATATTAATTTATTTTAATAAATTCAATAATTCTATTTTTCATAAAAAATACTCTTAAAATTTTGTTTTTCCATACTTTGTTCTTAATATTAAATTTTCATTGTCAATAATTAATTTTATATATCACATGTAAATTTTTAATATTTAAGAATTATTATGTAGTAGTATTTATTTAGTGAAATATTTATTTTTAATTTTACCGTCAATTAAAAATTCTTCCATTTTATCTTTTTGTTATATCGTTTTCACAAAATACATTTACAATTATTTCCTTTAATGTTTTACAATATGTTTATGAGTTTTATAACTTTCGTTAAGTATTAATTTCTTTAAAAATTATTCGATTGGAAAATTTTGAAAAGAAAAAAAAAAAAAAGAAATTTAACATGAATATTTATGTATTTATGTGTTGTATTTATTATATTTATTAATCTGTTCGAAGCGAAAATATTGAAAGAAATGAAATTGCGAAGTAACAAAAGAATTTTCATTGTCAACGAGAACTGTAATTTGAGAAACACTGGCGTAATCGATTCTACTGCATATTGTCAAGCTAAATTAACTAGAAATACAAAGCCACTTATACCAATCTGATAGACAACTATGCTTGCTAGCAATAATGTGCGTAATTAATAGAGTGAATGATTTTTTCGATTATTTTTTTATATATCGATATAATAATCAATGCATCTTTTTTAATATGATTCAGTACGATTCAAATTAAGAAGAAACTTTCAAATTCTGTTTCAATGGTATTAATGCAGGTAAATATAAAAATTAAAAAAAATGATCTTCAATCTCAAATACATGTGCCTTATGTGTAATCTGAAAATGAATTAAATAATGGATTAATCATTAATGACATGATAAATATAGATATAGTTTATATATATTATTATGAAAGTTTGTAATTTTTTATGATTTATAATACAAATATGTTTATATATCTGATTGTTTTTTATGTAATAAGTTATTATAATAAAGTTTAATATAATTATACTAATTATAAATTTACAATTATTTCAATTGAAAACATTTATTTTTAATAATTCCATTTTTGATAATATATTTAAGATATTTAAATATGTACTGTATGTAAAATATTAATTAATATAAATAATTGAATATATGATTTATTAATTACGATTTTTTATATATTTCAAATATATTTTCTTCTAAATTATATAAAATATAGAAAATTATATATTAATTTTGATCATAGAAAAATACTTTTCATTTTATAAGAAAAGAAAAATAAAGTAACATTTATCACTATACTTTAATTTTTGAAAATACTTATAAGTTTATGTAATGTTGCTAGTGCTGCCATCTAGTGGCACCATCGTGAAATAAAATATGTATTCAATCTCATTCGATAACATAGCTATCATTTATATCGTATAACGAGAATTTTTCAAAATTTTTTTATAAAACAAAATATACAAATTTAAGATTGATTAAAATAATATTATTGGAAAGAGAAAATTGAAATGAATGCTTTACAAAATTTCGTACCACTTCTCCATTTGTTAAGAATGCCTTCCTTTTTTTCAAGAATTTTTTTAAGTTTTGCAGGGCCATTGGGCCGATTAAGTTCACTGCTACCTAAGTACATAATCTTTAATTCCAATCAATTAATTTCAACTCATTTTATTTATGGTTTTTTTATATTTTCTTGTTTATTTATATTTGAAATTTTTTTATCACATATATCGTATTATTATTTATTTACTCACACATATAAATTATTAACATATTTATATCATTTTTACATTTATTTAAAAGTTCAGTCTGTTACAAGTATTATTTTATCTATAACGAATATACTATAAATATATTACTAGGAATGACATAACTATATAAATAACGAATGACATAACTATATAAACATTAAATAGAGAACTTTCATAATACGGAAAAAATTTTGTTTTTTCACTATAAATATAAAAAAAAAAAAAAAAAAAAAAAAAATTGACAAAGAAACACGTATAACATTAATATATAAACATTAATAAAATCGAACACGCGCACATAATCATAATTATAATTTTATAATTGATAGTTATAAATATTATTTGTAATTCCACAAAACACTTTTAACATTTTCAGAAGAGAATTATCAAAATTTTGTACCACAACCGATAATTTACTTTTTACGTAGATATTACATTGTTACATAAAAGAAAAAAGAAAAAAAAAAAAAAAAAAAAAAAAAAAAAGGAAAGAGAAAAAGAAAATTAGTGAAATCAGAATTCTGGACAGCCGAGGAAACGATCACACGGATTCGCGAGTCGGGTTAGATCTTAGCGCTTAGACAGACGGAACAAAATAGCACAAATCTATTGGCTTGTAGCCAATCTCGTTTCTTTACGAACTCCAAATATATCAATCGAAAAAAAGATCGATTTCCATAAGTTTTTACTCTCGATAGTTTCATTCTTACTTTTTTTTATTTCATCTCAATGATAATTCTATGATTCAGACAATAATCAAAAACGTGTTGAATCTAAAATTTAAAAATCAAATTTTTATTAAACATCTGAAAAAATGATGTTTACACATTTTAAATATAATTTTCGGAAGTTTTATTTATAATAAAAAAAATAATTTTTTTTTTTATTATTATTATCACTATATAAATAAAATAATTGAAATCAATTCAAATAGTTTCGAGTTTTAAAGTTCAAAATTATTTTTCAACCATCTTCTTGCAATAATTTATGCAAGAAAGGTTGAACTTCGTATTGGAAGATCAAAATTTTTCATTCTATTTTTATATATCGATTTAAACGAATAAAATTAAAAATATCTCTCTCTTGCTCCTCCTTGACCTCTTTTAAGGTTGAAATTAAATGAGAAGAAATTTTATCTTTTAATCAGTTCATTCAGCGATGAATTAATTAATATAATTCAATATTATAAATAAATAGATTTTAAGTACATTAAGGAGAACGTTAAGTGATCAATCCTTTATAGGTCGGTTATTTTTGAAGTCACGTAACAAAGTATGTTGGTTATTTCGGCATCACCGTCAGAATTGTAAAATTATCTCATCAGCTGATTCAAAACACCGTATCCGTTTCAGATATTCAAAACATTGGTTAACGATCATCGTAACTTGCCTCGAATTAATATCACATCGAATTCAAATTTTTCAAATCTTTTTTCCAGATCTATGTTAAAACCCATAAAAAAAATTCGTTCGTAAGATAAAATCGATATATAAAAATTTCTTTATCATCGTCGTTATCATAAATCGTTTCTTCACACATATAGAAATATGTAATATCGTTGGTCAATTTTTTTTTTTTCAAACAAAGATTTATTATACGTAGTTCGACGATAAGAAATATTATACGAATGATTATAATGAAAAAATAGATAACGATGACAAAGACAATGATGGTGATGATAGTAATGATGATGATGATGATGATGATGATGATGATGATGATGATGATGATGATGATGATGATGA
>NW_006264086.1:65288-67004 GCF_000469605.1 Apis dorsata
AGACGACGATAATGATGATGATCTTAACGATAATGATGATGATAATGACCGAGAAAAGTAATCATCATTTGCCAGCGGAGAATGTCGTTTACCATGGAGGTGCACAGACCACACCATAAAATACTCGTTCACGAGAACGGAGAGGATAGTTTCTTCTTTGAGTTCGCAAAGATTAGAGCACTTCCTTCGCGGGAAGGAAACTTTACTCGAGAAATTTTATTTAAATTTTATTTAAATGAATTCAGTGGCTTTATTAAAAGTTAAAAGTGCTATTTTGTGCTATACGTGATCCTTTTTTTTTTATAATCGGAAAATTATATATCTATAGAAAAGCAGGTAAGTCGTTAAAAATTATTTTTAATCATTTTTCTAAAAAGAAACATTTCTTCCGTGTGAATTTAAAATAAATTATGTAATGTACAAGCATTGTACATATATATTGCAATGTATATTTAGTAGAAAGACCTTAGACTTGAGAACAATTTATTTTTAAATACATCCAGGATTAATAATAAAAAGATAGTGGCACAATTTCTTGATATTCCAAATATTGATAATATATATATATATATATAAATAAATTAAAAATGATACTCGATAATTGAAAAGCAATAATTTATATTTGCAAAAACTACGAAAACGAATTAATAATAATCGTAGAATAAATAATAGAATAAACAAAATATTCTTTAAATAAAAACTAGCTTATAATTAAAGTATACGATAAGATAAAGTAAATAAAGATAATAATAACTGTAAAGTAAGTAAAGAAAATCGGATTTTAAATGATAAGATTTTTGATAGAAGATTGTAAATGTAAAAAAAGAAAAATATAGATGATATATATCGTTAAATCATCCCATAAATATATCTCGTTTCAAGAGTCCAGTTTTAATAAGAAAAATAATGTCAAATCAATAACATTATTGTCACATTTATATAGTTTACTTTTATCTATTATATTTTTACTATATTTTATTATATTTTATTATATATATAACCAAATATCATAATAGCAAATAATTTTTGTTTAATTACTTGTGCCAATCATTTGTTTATCAAAGTTGTCAAGATGTTCCAAGCAATTAACAATGATACAAGTTCTATTTTCAAAATGATTAGAGATAAATAAAAAATACTACAAGACGAGCTTAAATAAACAATATATAAATCAATCTAATTATAGTTTTATATTTTTTTATATATTTTTATGCATTAATGTAGGAAATATAATTGCATATTTTCTTAAACTGTGTATTCTTGAGGGGAAAAAAATACTTCTGTCTGAGCCTATGAGTTAAAAAAAAAAAATCATAAATTTATAAGAAATTTATAATAAAATGATTAAAATTGATCTTTTAAAACGATATTATGGGATGATATCATAATAATATCAATACCATATGCAAAGAAAATTTAAAGAAAACTAACCTGTGATAGTCTCGACGTCTTTGGTTGTCGTTGGAGAAGGAGTGAGAGGTGTTGATATTCTGTTTTTTGGCGATCGAAGGGCCTGCAGGGTGGCCCTTGTCTTGGGCGAGACTTTCGATCGAATCGAAGCCTCGGGCCCCTTCGAGGCGGCATCCTCCACGGCGGCCAGCTTGGACGCTGTGGCGACGAAAGATATCGCCTCACCTTCCTTCATGGTCGACGAAACATGCGAGTAAACAAAGCAAAAAAAAAAAAAAAAAAAAAAAAAAAAAAAAAAAAAAAAAA
>NW_006264086.1:67542-68938 GCF_000469605.1 Apis dorsata
TTTTCATTCTTAATCACTCTTTCATTTCCTTAAACGGAAATAGCCGATACATTCGCTGACCAATCGTGCACTGTACGGACTGACAGATGTATCCACTACAGCAAAACGATTCTATCGAATCTATCAGCTATCGTCCAATTAATGTATATGTATGAAATTTCGCGATTCGATTCAAACGTTTATGTTTGTATTCTGTATCTTTTCGTATCATGTTTCATATTAAATGTTAACTTAACCTTTCGTTCAATATAGCTATTTAATTTTAATTTACGAACGATAATTAACGATAAATTAAATTGCGATTAATCGTTAAAATCAATTTCAAAATATAATATTTCGAATTAATTTAATTAATTACTTTTAGAATTTTATTTTTTAATTTTTTTAATTTTCACAAAATGAACTGGTTAATGACTTGATTCTTTCTCTTTTTTTCTTATTTTTATAGAAAATAATGTTATAGATGTTTTCAATTGTTATCTTTGTAAAAGAAATAATTGATTTTAAAATTCCATTTTCTATTTCATTTTAGACATATAAAATATGTATTACAATGAGTAATTAAGAAATATAGTAGTAATGAAATAAAAATAAAAGATTAACATGTACACAATGATTTTTATTTATGAAATAAATTTTTAAAGAATAAAAAGGAAAAAAGCTGAAGCATTAACAATAACAATAACAAAATTTTCATAGTTCCAATTCTACAGAATATATAAATTAAAATTAAAAAAGATAAAAAAAATTAAATATTTGAAAATTTGTAAAATTCTATTTTATTCTAATGATACTAAACTTGACTGCAAATTGAATTTAAGCAAGGATGAAGCGTTATTGGAATAAAAGAATGAATTCAAACTATTAATACCGAAAAGTGCATATGTGCTGCATCCAATGTACTGTATTCAGTTATCAAGTTCACGTTACACATGTGCCTTATGTTTCCATTAAAGACTAACTTAAGCAAAACATTTACGTAAAATATGTATATAAGATATTTCAATACGTTCAGCATTATTGAATTAGAATTATTTTTCAAATGATATTTTTGAATGATATTAATTTCAATATATTTTATTATATTTTATATATTTCAATATCTTACTATCACTGGTTCATTAATTATGTATATGTGTTCTTTTTTTAATTTTCTTTTCTTCTCTTTATATAATATTAATTTTTTAATAAAGATATCAAAGATATTGAGGATTCCATTGATTGTTATTAATTCGTAATTATATATGTAAAATACCCAGCAAAAATTTTCCGATTGATTTTATCAACGATACGTTATCACGCCCTGATAAGGAAATAAATTTGAACTTTTTCTTGGTGTACATTGCAAATGTCACGTATACATTATTTTATATGTAATATATATATATATATATAT
>NW_006264086.1:69175-70924 GCF_000469605.1 Apis dorsata
TAATTATATGAAGTTACGATATCTAATCGAAGAAAAGATTTCAGAGTAAAATAAAATAAAATTATATTATAATAAGTTGAATAAACTAATTCTAAAATGAAATAAATTGTGCAGACCTATGGTAATGTAAAATTTATTTCATGTAAGATAATATTAAAATAGCTTTTCAATTCTTTTGACAAAGAATATCATAAATTTATGGAAAAATTTAATAATATTTTATTTGAATAAAAATAAAATTTTTGATGAAAATGAAGCACAACTTTTTGCCACTAACTTTATATTATTATAGCAATATAAATATATAATATAATAATATTACATGCACACGTATATATTCAAATAAATATTGATCTCTGATTTCTTTCCATGAACAATTTAATCAAATAAATCTATATTTAAAATACAATCCTTTGCCAATTTTATTTTGTTTTAAAGAATTCAAAAAAAAAAAATTCTAACAGCATTATTCAACGTTCATTGTTCAATGTTATAGAATTTTATTCATACAATATAAAAATAACAAAACATTTAATTGATGTTTAGTCTCACAATGATTTTACGTTTTTCTACAAAATTTGTTTATCTTTACTGTTTTTAGATATTTTTAGCTATAAAAAAAAAAAACTTACGAGAGAAAGAGAAGAAAGAGGACTATATCCACCGATTGATTGCGAATACGAATTTGCCATTGATCCAAAATTATATTGAAAGACTCCATCGTAAGTCAATTCAGCGTTATCCTTTTCACAAATTGAATTTTGAGGTTTTAAAATACGTTTAGCGGAATTTCGTCTTGCTTCCGCAAATGCAATCCCTCTAAGCAACATTTTTAATACAAATTTTATTTTATTTTAAAATTGTACTATCACCTCCAAGAATATTTTTCACGACACGTTTGTCCGATTTTTGACATAAAAACTATTATACGTTGTTATTTTTCGGATAGAATTATCTTTCTTTTTTATATAAAAAAAAAATCAATTTTTTCAATTATTCAACAAAAATAATGAAAAATTAAACGAATGAAAAAAAAAAACGATTAAGAAACTTTTTTGTCTATTTTATATTATTTTAATTAATTATTATTATTATTTTAATTATTTATTTTAATAATTATTATTATTAAATTTTAATTCAAATAGATTTTTTTATTTGTTTTTTTGATTTCGAATTATTCGAAATATAAATTGATAACAGAGATTTTATTAGATCGATATTTATCTTTCCATAATTACACTAAAATTTTTTAATTATGTCTATAAAAAAATTAATATGATATTCATATAAAAATTAAATAATATGGATAAAAATAATAATTTTCAAAAATGCTCAACTTTCACTTAGATCTCACTTTAAACTGAATATTTATTTCTTTGTTAGAAATTAAAAATTATATAAAAAATTAAATATTATAAGGCAAAACAAATGATTTTTCAGATATTGTGAAACTTGCCAACTTTTAAATAACTTCTGAATACCTCGATCCTTACATATTAAACTGTCTTTTTCCGTTCTCGTTATCACTTGACATAAGTTGATAAAACTGTATGTACAATCATATTCAAAAACAAATTGATTTTTTTAACACTTTTTGTGAAACCGCGCATGTATATTTACATTCTTTATTATATAAATTATGAAAGATAAAAATATAACAAAAATATTTTAAAAAATAATAATTAAATTTATAAAAATTTGTAAAATTTGTAAAAAAAAAAAAAAATAGAGAAGAAAAAAAAAAAATGT
>NW_006264086.1:71171-77559 GCF_000469605.1 Apis dorsata
CAAAGAATGAATTAGATGTATCATAAATATTTTATACTGTAAAATATTACCTTATAAATAATGAATGAAAAAGTATTTAGAATATTATAAATAAGTTATAAAAATTAACATAGTTCATTATACAACAAAATATACATAAAAAAATAGTTTTTAATGTTCTGATTTTTTTTCAAAAGCTGTACAATTCTAATTCTAAGATAATTATGTCTATCCAGATTAAAATAACTGTTATCTGATATAGTATAACAGTTAGGTTAATCTATTAGTAACTAATATTACATTGAACCACTTATGAACTATAATTTGTGTATTATATTTACAAAGAATTACAATATTTTAATTCATTAAAAGGTAAGATATGTTTCTGAAATATTTATATTCATATATAATTTAATTATATGTAAAATATTTTTTATAAGAATATTATATTAAATAGGTATAATTTTGTATATTATAATATATTATTTTCGTTAACAATTATTTATATAAAATTGCATATATATAGCATATATAAAGCATATTACATAAATACTCAAATTTTTGATAAAGAATTATCACATATAAAAATGTTGTAATGATGATCACATATAAAAATGTTGTAATGATAATCATTAAATATTTTTATAATGATAATTAAAAAGAAAATTATTTTAATGAAATATAACATATTTTATTAAAATATTATGCATTACATAAAATTAAATTTTAAGAAAACAAATTATTTAAAAGTAACCAATTAGTTAAATAGTTATTTTAATGGTTGAAAGTTACATAATCAATTTAGAAGTTATTTAGAAACTTACCGTGACGTAGTATAAAATTTTTGGTTTCCAATAAGGAAACCACAAATGATCACCAAAAGAACACACTGAATAAATTCTGAAAACATAAAAAAAAATACAATTATGTTGTATCTTAACAAACAAATTCATTTTAATGTTTTTTTATTAGAACATAATATAAAGACATATAAATTAATTTTTTTAATTCATTTACTATCAGATTTATAATATTTTAAAATGACAGAACAAAAAGAAATATTTATTAAAAAAAACATATTATACTAAATATAAAATATATTCATAAAGTCAATATCTTATCTTATTATAATATAATTAGAATAAAATTATAATTTAAATTTATATGAAATTAAATTTATTTAAACATAATAAAATATTAATTGAAATATAAATATATTTCAATATTGTAACTTTAACAAAATATCAAAAAATCTAAATAACTTCAATTGATATTAATATCATAAAAATTTATTATCTTTTTTTTAATAAAAAAATTAATAAAAATATTATTTTTGGATTTAAAAAGAGAAATTAAAATTGAATAAAATTAATACAAAACTTTATAAATATATTTTGATTTTTTACATCATGATTTTGTCCAATTTTTTGTTATAAAAAATGATATTTATATTATACAATATAATGTTAATATTTAATATAAATTTATTATATAGTAAATAAAATTAATATAATTAATATTTACGTATTTTAAATATATTTTTAAGACAAGTTTTTTTATATGTTATTTTTAAAATATTTCATATCTTAATAAAAACAAATAAAACAATTCTTTTAACTTTTATATTTTAATTACATTGAAGCCTCTAACAAATAAGGTTTAAATAGGATATAATTATTTCACATTCAAAAATATACACGAACATTCTAAAATAATTTCATTTATCTTATCCCATAAAATTAAAATCTAAAAGATATGTGAACAAAAAATATAAATGAAATTTCACCTGCATCAAACAAAATATAAAAGAAACTCATTTGAAAGGTTAACTCAAAGAAGGTTACAATCATCTTTCGATCACTATATATATATATATTAAAACAAAAGAAAATTTCATTATTATAAAAAAACACTCACAATCATAATAAAATTTCCAAATTATTGACAAATAATTTGTTATACTTGTTGTTAGTCAGAAAAACGAAATTCGAGGACAATGTATCGATTGAGTCGTCCGCAGTAACCTTTCAAAACGAGGTTAAAAACAATGATTACAATTTTTGTATTGAATTTTATTTTTGAATATATTAATTTATTCTTCTGTTAAATTTTAATGATAAAATATTAAAAATTGAAAGTGATATATTAAAAGAACAAGAAATTATAATTTAAAAAAATGGAAAAGTTTGACTTACCTGTCTTTCTGACATGTTTTTACTTGTGTCACATAGCTGTCAATTTTTTGGAATTATTATATTTTTATAAAATCTATTACATTTATCTCAATAAAATAAGAGAAAAATTTAAAAAAAAATTATTTTGCGAATAAAATTCGGGCGTCCATGACGGCCCGAAACAGTTCGAAGCTACGAAGACGATCATATAACGGGTGGTAAAATTTGGTTTAATCTGAAATACGACGGGAGTTGGAAAAACTTTCTGTAATCACGGAAATATTTTTTCTTTTTCTCTTTTTGTTATAATTAAAAATTTTAAATTTCTTACTCTTCGCAATATGTATAAATTTTAAATAAGATAATAACAATATTTTACATTATAAGGAATTAATATTAGAATATTATTACATGATTACAAGTTTACGAATATATTTATTTATTAATTTTATCTATTACAATTTAATTTTAAATATAATAAATATTCATATTCTTTTATATACATATATATATATATAATTATAATAATACATAAAACATATTTATTCATTTAATCTTAAAGCGAAAATATTTTATTATAGTTAAAACATTTTATTAACAATATGTAATTAAAAATAATATATTAAAAGAATGATGAAATGAATTTTAATTGATTTATAATATTTATTCAATATTAACAATTTTATTTTTTTCCTGTGCTTTAATCACATAAGACATTAAAAATATTATATTTTACAAATTTAAAATTTAATAAAAAGTTCATATATATATATATATATATATATGAAAGAATATATGTATGTAGAATTTTATTTTTAAATATTTTAATTTCTTTTTTGTAAATTTTAATAATTAAATGTTAAAAGGAAAATGACATACTGAAAAAATAATGCAATAAAATAAAAAAATAAAAGATTTAATTTATCTGTGTTTTTGTAATTTTTTTAATGCATTTTATAATTGTCAGTTTATTAATATATAATAATATACATACATATATATTTATATAGTATTATAATTTATATGATAAATTAATAAAAATATCGATTATCTTAAAAAATGATTTGCTTTAAATTTAATAAAAATTACTAGATATCAATTTAATATTTTTAATTGAAATTTTTATAAAATATTTTATATATTTTCTTAATTTTTTAATATTTAATAATAACTAATACTAATCGTATTCGTATTAAACGTTAATCTAGATTTTTTTAATCTTTTATTCTTTAATTTTATATTTTAAAAATATGATATTATTTTAATAAAAAAAAAAAGGAAAAAATAAAAAGATTATAGAAATATCTAGGTATATTTCTAGTAACTTGATAGGATTAAATTTTTTTTAAAGAAAAACGTAGATCAATATATTAATTGAAATATAATTGGAAATAATAATAATTTTTATATGTTTAAGAAAATAAAATAAATATAATGTAAAAATATTATATATATATATGTATATATATACATATATGTATATATATATATAAAAATTACTATACATCAAATATATACTTCATTTATCTCTTAATGTTGGTAAGCCGTCTATCGATTCTCCCCACGTACACACCTCCTCTTCAGTCATCGATTGCACTTTTTGCACCTGCCATTTTTTTCCAGAGTAATGAGAGCCTCATCTCAAATCAGTAGCACGAGGGTGCAGTAAAACAGGCCTGACCTGCGAAACCACCCTCACCCTCTTCGTCTCAATGAATCTTTCATATTCTATATCTTTCGAAAATTTCTAAAGTGTCTCCTGCAAGAAAAAAAGACAAAGAAAGATACACTTGAGAAGTCAAAGTGTGCAACGAAGAAAGAACAACGCAGCCATCAGTAAGAAAGAAAAAGAGGAAAAAAGATAGAAGTAGAAGAAGGTGAAAGTAAGAGAGAGACGGACAGAGGGTGGGTGGTGGGGGGCTCTCGGTTTAAGAGAGAGGGAGAGAGAGGAGGTCGAAGGGAGTCGAGCGAGGAGAATGACGGATAGCCAGCAGCAGTTTTGCTTGCGTTGGAACAACTTTCAAGCTAATATCACCAGCCAATTCGAGGCCCTCAGGGATGACGAGGACTTCGTTGATGTCACCTTAGCCTGCGATGGTAGGCGTCTCCAGGCGCACAAGGTTGTCCTCTCCGCGTGCAGCCCTTACTTCAAGGAGTTGTTCAAGGTTAGAAAACCTTCCCCGCCTTGCTTCTCTCGGTGCTAGTTGTTCGATGTTCCCCCCTCCCTTCCCCTCAACCGATCATTCTTACCTTCTTTGAGACTCATGCTTTACTTTGGACGTGGTCGAAATAAAAATTCTTATTCATAATTCCCATGCATTCATCTCCTGTACCTACTAGTATGTCGTAATATACCTATATATATTCATATATAGTTTGCATGGGATATTATTTTTTGTTGGATGTTATTTATTTTCAAGTAATCAATCATAATTTATTTTATAGAATTCTATATAAATATAGATAGATAAATTTCAAATATATTATTCATATCTAATATATATTCATGCATATATTAGTAACAATTAAAATAAAAAATAATTACAAATCCACTTTATTGGTAATAGTACATAACTTTGATTTTAATACTTTTCATGTTATAATAATGCATTTATGATATTTATTAAAAAGATTTATTATTATTAACAACTATTAAAAAAATCATAAATATATTATTTACTTATAGTTTTAAAATTATAATTTTACATTAATTTAAAAGAAAAAAATTATATTTTATTTCATAATTTATATTTTCTTTCATAATTTAGTAGTAATTTAATTTAGTTACATAATTTTGTATACAATAAATTTTTTATTGTTTTTAGTTTTTATTCTTTTAGACATTACTTTTATATTGTTTTTGCTTTCAAATATATAACTTTGTTTTATATTTATGTAAAATATTTAAATACATAATTCATTTTTTTATATTTGTATAATAAAATGATATAATTTATAAGAATTAATTTATAAGAATTAATTTATAAGATTAATTTATAAGAAATAAGTCAAAATGAATAAACTATCAAAATATAATATTAATATAACTTTAAAGTTTCTTGAAAAAATCATGTTATTATATTTTTTAATTTTAATATTAAGTAAAATAGAAATATAATAGCATGCTATTATAGTATCTATAAAAATATATATATTAATAAGATTATATTATATATTAATTAAAATTTTTTGATTTTATATTATAATCTAAATAATAAATTAATATGAATTCTATGTTTTAAAAAAAACTAATTGAGAATAAACATATACAATATATTTATGTAATGAATTCATATATAATAATTTCAAAAATTAAAATTTAAAAAACAATTAAATTTTATTAAAATATTTTTTTTAAAGTTATTTTAATATAATAAATTTTAATCATATTAATCATAATGGTTCAAAATAATATTAAAATTTGTTATAAATATAATATAAATTAAATACAAAATATTTTATAGTTTTTGTTTGTTAAACAAATATTTATTATACTAATTATATATTTATAGACAAATCCATGCAAGCATCCGATAATATTTATGCGTGATGTGGAATTTGAACATCTACAGTCACTTTTGGAATTCATGTATGCTGGAGAGGTTAACATATCTCAAGCAGAATTACCTACATTTTTAAGAACTGCTGAGTCTCTGCAAATCCGTGGCCTCACTGACTCTCAAAATAATCAGCACAACAACGAAAAGGTTAGTTTTAAAATATATTATAAATAATAATTAATTTTCATTTAATTTCAATATTTAATTTAAATTTATATTGAAATATATATTTTGTTTCTTGTAGTAATTTAATTAGTAATAATAATTAATTAATAGAATCTTATCTTAGTTATTTTAAGAAAAGAATTTTTTAAAAATCTTTTAAAAATATATTGGTAAAATTTCAATTGCTTGTTTTTAGCATTTGAAGACAAACAATATACATGCATCAAATGGTCGTGGGTTGATCTCACCAAATTTAGAGGAGGAGCGTAGTAAAACTCCACCAACTTCAAGTCCTCCACCACTAAAAAGGCTGTGCAAACGAAGTGATTCGCCTCAAATATCTAGTCCAGTACCAGCTGCGGCGGCCTGTGCATCTGGAACACCACGCACACGGCCATTAATTGAGCCACAGGTTCAACTTGACTGTTATAAAGATCTCGATATTGTTGAGGTTGGTTTGATTTTTTTCATAATTTTATATCTATTAGTTAATATATATATATATATATA